>NW_006921863.1:3339585-3351180 GCF_000298275.1 Orycteropus afer afer
GGGTTTGAACCGCCAGCCTTCTGGTTAGCAGTCAAGTGCTTTTAGCCACTATGCTACCAGAGCTCCTAGTATATGCAGTATATAACAGAGACAACTCTGATTTAGCCACACTGTGGTGACTTGTGTGTTGCTTTGATACTGGACGCTATGCCACCAGTATTTAAAATACTGGCAGGGTCACTCATGGTGGACAGGTTTCAGCAGAGCTTCCAAACTAAAATAGACTATGAAGAAGGATGTGGTCACGTTCACATCTCAGAGAACTGGGCACTGAAAACTATAAATAGCAGTGAAACATTGTCTGACCCAGTACCAGAAGATGAGCCCCTCAGATTGGAAGGAAGTAAATCAAAATAAGATTGGCAAGAATTGCCTCCTCAAAGTAGAGGCAATCTTAATGAGGTGGATGGAGTAAAGCTTTTTGGTCCTTCATTTTATGGTATTGCATCATCAAAATGAGAACAAACACCTTCAAACAACAATGAATAACTGGAATGTGGAATGTATGAGCATGAGAGTAGGAAAATTGGAAATTGTCAAAAATGAAATGGAAGACATAAAGATCCATAGGCTAGGCATTATGGAGCTGAAATGGACTGGTATTGGCCATTTTGAATTGTCCAATCATATAGTCTACTCTTCTAGGAATGGCAAACTGAAGGAAAATGGTATCGCATTCATTGTCATAAAGAACATTTCAAGATCTATCATGAGGCATAATATCCATATTCCTACAAGGAATATCAGTTAATACTAACTATAGTTATTCAAATTTATGCACCTATCACTAAAGCCAAAGATGAAGAAATCAAAGTTTTTTTTTTTTTTTTACCACCTTCTTTAATCTGAATTTGATCAAACATGAAATCAAGTGCTATTGATAATTACTGGGTGATTGGAATGCAAAAGCTGTAAACAAAGAAGCATCATCTATAATTAGAAAATATGACCTAGGTGATAGAAATGATGCCAGAAATGGTATGATATATTTTTGCAAACCAATAACTCATTCATTGAAAATATCTTTATTTTACAACATAAATGGCCCCTCTACATGTGGACCTCACCAAATGGAAAACATAAAAATCAAACTGACTACATTTGTGGGAAGAGATGATGGAGAAGTTTAATATCTTCAATCAGAAGAAGGCTAGTGGCTGACTGTGGAACAGCCATGTTGTTGTTGTTGTTATGTGCCATCGAGTCAGATCCAACTCATAGCGACCCCTCCTTGGGTTTCTGAGGCGGTATCACTATGGAAGTAGATTGCCCAACCTTCCTTCCGAGGAGTGGCTGGTGGATTTGATCTGCCAGCCATCTGGTTAGCAGTCAAGTGCCTTAGGCACTATGCTACCAGAGCTCCTGTGGAACAGCCATAGGCAAGTTTAAGAACAAAATTAAAGCAACTGCACAGGAACCAAAATACAACCTGATTACAACCCACCTGAATTTAGAGACCATCTGAAAAATTGATTTGATGCATTGAACACCAATGACCAAAGACCAGATGAGTTGTAAGCTGATATCACAAACATCATACATGAAGAAAAATGTCTTTCATTAAAAAGACAGGAAAGGTCACAATAGCAAAGAAATGGAAACAATCTAAGAGTGCCCATCAAAGAATGATTGAATAACCAAATTATCACATATACACACAATAGAATACTATGTAACATAAAAAATTTTGAAGATTTGGTGTAATATCTTATAACATAGATGAACTTGGAGGACATCATACTGAGTGAAATAAGTCAATCACAGAAGGGCACATATTGTATGAATTCACTATTATAAAAAGCCGGGGAAAAGTTTGCACACAGAAGGAAATTTCTTTGTGGGTTAACAGTGGTAGGAGGGGAGGGAAGGGAAAAATGGCCAGCTGGGCAAGAGACATATATTGATTTTGGTGAAGGGACAGATAGTATCACAAAAAATGGGTGACCAGTACAATAACACTAAGGAAAAGAAAGTCAGAGAGATGCACAAGACATACAGACAACAAAGGTAAATAATTGTACATATATAACACTGCATTATCAGTAATAAAAACATTAATCTATGAGTGGAGACATAGATAGACAGTCAAGATGATCATGTATGGGTAGGCAAAAAGGAATATACCCATGACAATTTATAGGTTTGGCAGGTGACATTTCTATATTCACATTCAAGGTGATCACTTATCAGCCATAACCAAACATCTTGACAAAGTGAGTTGTTGGCTTTGTAGTCTTGGTAGCATGGTCGTGAGTAATATCAAGCTCAATTGGCATAACATATTATGCAAAAACATTATTCTACGTGCTACTTTGAGATCACAACTGTGGTCTTAAAAACTTGTGAGGGGCCATCTAAAATGCAACACTTGGTTTCTACTAGTTTGGAGTAAGGAAGAGTGAAGAAAAGCAAAGACACATGGAAACAATTAATCCAAGAGACTAGTGGATCATGGGAACCTCAGCTTATATGACCCTATGACCAGAAGAACTAAATGGTGCCCAGCAACAACTGCCCACCACTCAGAAACGATCAAAATAGAAGATTCTTCACATAGTCCCTAAGGCATTAGACTGCTAACCAGAAGGCTGGAGGTTAAAACCCACCAGTTTTCCTTGGAAGGAAGATTGGACAATCTACTTCCATGGTAATACTGCCTCGGGAACCCAAGGAGCAATTGCTATGAATAAGAATCAACTCGATGGCAGGGAGTTTGGTTTGGTTTAGATAGAATGTGAGAAAAATGTGGAACAAAACTCAAGATCAAAAAAGTCAAAGCTTATTGGTCTGATAGAGACTGGTGAAACTCCCAACACTATGACCCCTAGTTACCCTTCAGGCCTGGAATTGAACTCACTCCCAAGGCTTAAATTTAGCCAAACAATAGACAAAGTTACAAGGTAAACAATTATACCAGATAGATGCACTCCTTAGAACAATCAACCATGAGAGATTAGAAGGGCAGCATTTGTTCAGGGAGAAAGCTCAGAGGGCAGGAATGCAGAGGAAAGAAAGACACAGGAAAAAGGTAACCCATGGAGGAAGAGGAAGTAGGAAGAGAGCTGTTAATTCTGGAGATTGCAATCAATGTCAGAAACAAAAAGTATATGAACTTTTGAGTAGAAAATGAATTTGCTCTAGAAACTTTCACCCAAATCACAATTAAATTTTTTTTTAAGTGAAACAAAGATAAAAAAAAAGATAAGGAAAAGACCAAAAGAGACTCTGAAACTTGCTCTTGAACAGAGAGTAGCTAAAGTGAATAGAAGAAATGATGAAATAAAAGAGCTCAACAGACTTCCATGGGCAGCTCAAGAAGACAAGGTAAAGTATTACAATGAAATGTGCAAAGACCTGGAGTTATAAAATCAAAGGGGAAGAATGTGCTCAGCATTTCTTAAGCAGATAGTTGAAGGAAAAAAAAAAAAAAATCAAGCTTCTAATTGCAATATTGAAGGATTCTGTGGGTAAAATAATGATTCAAGGAGCATCAAAAGAAGATGGAAGAAACACACACAAGCATTGTACCAAAAACAATTCAGGAGGTAGCATATTATCAAGAACCAATGTTACTGAAGGAGTAAGTACAAGCTGCACTGAAGGAACTGATGAAAAACAAGCCTCCAAGAATTGATGGAACAGCCATTGAAATGTTTCAGCAAATAATTGTACTCATTAATGCCAAGAAATTTGGAAAACAGCTCTCTGGCCGGCCAACTGGAAGATAAATGTATTTTTGTCCATTCCAAAGAAAGGTGATCAAACAATGCATCAAACAGTATCATTAATATAATACACAAGTAAAATTTTGCTGCAGATAATTAAAAAGTGGTTGCAGCAATATATTGACAGGGAACTTTCTGAAATTCCAACCAGATTCAGAAGAGAATGGGGAAGAAAATGTGGCAGTCTGCTTCTGGAAAGATTTACAGCCTTGGTAACCCCATGGTTAGTTCTGCTCTGTCCTGTAAGGCTACTATGAGTTGAACTGCCTCAAAAGGTGATACATTTTTGGGTTTTGAAGAGATGCCAAGAGGCCTTGATGGTGCAATGGTTAAGCCTTTGACTACTAACCAAAAGTTAAGTGTTTTAAACACATCTTTGGCTCTGTGGGAGAAAAGACTTGACCATCTGCCCCACAAAAATTTCAGGCTGGGAGGTCCTATGGGGTTATATGGGTTATTATGAATCAGAATTGACTTAATGGCACATAACACCAACATAGATATTTCACCATAGTTTCATTGATGCTTTAGGGCCAAATCTCAAACTGTATTGCTAAGTAACTTCTGTAACTTGTCTTTTTCTTTTGGAGAAGATTAGGACTTGTGGGCACCCTTTTGGCCCAGGCCCTTGTACCTTTTGCCTTTTGCAAAACAGATTCAGAAGCAGGAAGGTTATTTGGTCGAAAGTCATTTAATTGTTATTGTTGTTAAGTGACAAGAGATTTCTTTGGGACCAATATCTCAGGAGTCTGGTGAACATCTCATATTTCTCCTTCTAGTCTTTTATTTTTTCTGCTCTGATTCCTTTCTTCCCTCCTCAAACTTCGGGAGCTAGTTTCACAATTCCTTCAATAAACAAACTTCCAAACCACTAATGACAAGATCTTCCAATGTGACAATTAGTAATAGAAGAATTTTACCCATTCCATCCCTGACCCCAAGGTTTGTCTTTATTTCTTAGCAAAGAGCTCCATTTAAACAGCAGTTTTAACTTTCTGGGAAAAACCTCTTCATACTCCCCCAACCTTTCTTTATCATTTCACCCATTACCTTTAAGATTGGAAATTTCCTTTCAGGCAAGGTGAGGGACATAATCTAAAATGGCTGTATTTTTATCTATCTATCTATCTATCTATTTATTTATTTACTGTGATTTGGGTGAAAATTTACAGAGCAAATTCACTTTCCATACAGCAGTTCACATACACTTTGTCTCATGACATTGACCACAATTTACCACAATGCAACAGCTCCCCTCCCATTTCCTCCCAATAGTTGCCTCTTCCCTGTGTCCACCCCTCCATGCACTCCTGCCCCCTGAGCTGTCTCCCTGTGCATAAGCAGCCCTTCTTTCTCCCATGATTGTTCTCTCCAAGGAGTGTATCCACCTCAGGTAAATGTTCAACTCATATGCAGGTCCTTTGCCTGGCTGGAAGCCGCAGGTGTGGGTTCAATTCCAGATCTGAAGAGCAGCTAGGGGCCATAGTCTCAGTGGTTCCACCAGGCTCTATCAGACCAGCAAACCTGGTTGCCCCCCTTTTTTTTCCAAATGATTTTCAGTTTTGTTCCACATTGTTCTCCCTCTCTATCCAGATCTCCTACATAGATCCCCTTCCAAGTGGTTGACAGTGGTAGCTGGGCACCATCTAGTTCTTCTGGTCTCATAGTCCTATAGGCTGCAGATCAGATGGTGTACCAGTTGCTAGGACTAATTGTTTCCATGACTTTTTGGTTTTCTTCATTCTTCTTTGCTCTGGACAAGGACAGACCCATCATTGCATCTAGGTGGCAGCTTGCAAGTTTTAAGATCCCAATCGCTACTCACCAAAGTAGGAGGTGGAACAACGTTTGGTGTAGTATGTTATGCCAATTGAGTTTGATGTCCCCTGCAACTATGGTCCTGAGCCCACAGGTTCAACTACTCAGTCCCTCTGGGTAGCTAGCTGTGACCAAGCAGTCACTACAACTTTGCCCCTTGTCAGCTCTACTATACACCCGGGAATTCAGATCATACTCATAAACTTATGGGACCATTGTCTGCCAACCCTATACATGTTCTTGGGTACACTCCCTGCTTCATAGACATACCTGCTAGTTCAGCCTGTCCACCCATCTATCCACCCTTATACCCATGTTTATAAAATGGCTGTATTTTATGATACATTTCAAGTGATGTTATAAACGACTCGTCTAGAGATATTCAGAAATACTAAAGATACTGTTGGTGACTTTTTTCAGGGACAAACACAGGAACCTGTTGGTCTAAGCATGTTTTTTATAAGGTGCCAGGGTGGAAAAAGCAGAGGATTTTGGGTCAAGGATACTAATGTTTAAACCTTAGCTTTGCCACCTTGGGCCTGTTACTGAGCCAATCTGACCTGAAATTTCCTCTATCATAGACGATTGCTTTGAGAATTAAAATTAGTGTATGTAAAAGACCTAGCAAAAGGTGTCTGGCACATTATAGACAGTGATAAATAGATAGGAGAGCATTTATAGGTTCAAAGATCGCATCCCTTCTTGGCTGGAAGCCATACTTAGGAGTAGATGATGAATAACTATGTTAGATAAAGAGAAGAAGGAGAAGGACTCATGGTAAAGAGTTCCACTATAGTTCTCCAGCCTGCCTTTCCTTGTGGTTGTTTTGTAGCTAGTAATGCTTTAGATCTTAGAATTCCTTTCTTAAATCATCTCCAAGTTTATAGCAAAACAAACAAAAAAAAGAGTAGTATTTACAACTTATTGTTAAAACAAAAAAACAAACTCATTGCCATTGAGTTGAATCTGACTCATAACGACCCCCATTGGGCTTCCAAGGCTGTAAATCTTTATGGAAGTAGATGCCCCATCTTCCTTCCACAGAGCAATGCATGGGTTTGAACTGCTGACCTTCTGGATAGCAGACAATTGCCTTATCCACTACACCACCAGATCTACTGAACTTGTTAGGTGCCTTGAGTCGATTTTTGACTCCTGGTCAGCCCATTTGATAGAGTAGAACTGCACTGAGGGGTTTTCTGGGCTATCGTCTATACAGGGGGAAGATGGCAAAAGCCTTTCTCCCATGGAGCTGCTGAGTAGGTTGGAACTGCCAGCTTTTCTGTTAGCAGCCAAGCGGTTAGCAGCCAAGTGCTTACCATTGAGCTACCAGGTCCTCTTTTATTAGCAACTAATGCTGTTTCCCACTTGAACCAAAACCAAACTAAACCCACGGCCATCAAGCTGAATCTGGCTCGCACAATGCTACAGGACAGAGTAGAACTGCTTTATAGGGGTTTCAAGGCTGTAAATCACAGAGACATGCTGCCTCATCTTTCTCCTGTGGAGCAGCTGGCATTTTTGAATGGCCGACCTCTTGGTTAGCAGCAGAATGCAGCCGAACGCTTTAACCACTCCACCACCAGATCTTTCTTCCCCTCTAGGGTACTATAAAAGTTATATTGTCAACATTTGTTAACATTTTAAAGATTCTGAGCAGAAAGATGCTAAACATTAATTATGCATAGTTACAAAAAAGTATTCTCCTTGATGGAGAAGTTCTAAAAAATGAATTAGAAGGGGGAGGAAATTAACAGCAGAACGGAAACTATATTTTGGCAAGCTCTGAAACATGAAAACATTGTTCTTTCATGGTTTTCCATGAATGTGAATCTTCTGACAGTTTTCCAATTACAACTTGTAACTGGGCTTCAAAGCAATTCCCATGGAGGAAGAATACTGAGTTGGGGGCCCATTTCATTTTCCTCAGCATGGTGGCCTTGCTCCAAAGAGGCTGTCATTCAGATAGTCAGATCTGCTAATGGTTTCTCACTTAAAAAACAAAAAAACTGTGTTTTTGGAGAAAGTTTACACAATAAAGATCTCACTTTGAATCCTCTGCAACAGTGTTTCCCTAATACCTTCTGAGGCTTGGGCTGACCTCCTCCCATCTGCCACCCTACATCCTGTCTCCTTCTGCCTGTACCAGATGAAAACTCTTTAGGCCGGAAACTTCCCCAGATTAATACCAGACTCAATCTCATACCAACTCCTACCTAATACTGCTCAATTTTATTATATAAATATGTGTATAGTTTGAGCTGAAGTGAACCATACTATAATCTCCCCAATTTTAGGTTTTAGGCTCAATTATATGAGCATGTAGTATCTGAGTTCAAAAGGTTTTTGAAGATTTAGCCCTATCACCTTATTTTTCAGATTAAAATAAAACTAAGACTCAGAAAAGGAAAATTAATTTTAGTAGTAAGTGAAAAGGCAATAGGCTTTGGAGCCAGAAAACAAAACTTGGCAATAATTCTTATCTCAGCAAATTACTGCAGTTTGGACTTGAGCAAATCATCTAACTTCTTAGTGCTTTAATTTTTTTAATCTGCAATATATATATATATAATTATTTAGCATGATTGTAGCGTTATTGAGATTTTTAAAAATGAACACAAATTTCTTTAATTTTTTTTTTTTAATTGTGATTTGGGTGAAAGTTTACAGCGCAAATCCATTTTCCATACAATAGTTTATACACATTTTGTTTTATGACATTGATTGCAATCCCTGTAATGTAACAGCTCTCTTCCCACTTTCTGCCTTTGGGTACTCTTTCCCAGTATCTTTGTTTTCTAATGAACATAAAATTCTTGGAAAATTTTAGGTGTTCAATAAATGTTTACTATTCTCTGGTGGCTTAGTGGATAAGGCATTTGGCTGATAACCAGAAGGTTAGCAGTTCAAACCCACCAGCTGCTCTGTGGAAGGAAAATACAGTGATCTACTTCTGTAAAGATTTACAACCTTGGAAACCCAATGGGTGTCGCTATGAGTCAGAATCAACACCACGGCAGTGAGTTTGGATTTTTGGTTTTGGTTCTTGTCTAACATTAACAGCTGATAAATGGCAGGGTCAGAACTTGAACCCAGAGCCTCTGAGTCCAAGTTCAGTGCAGATTCCTTCTATCTGACTGTTATGAAGCTTATTTAAGCACTACTACAATTCTCCAGGCATCCAAAATAGTACCACCACTTGAAAGCACTTGACAAACATCTCTCAGGGATGGCTATTTCCCAGAGAGATTAGAATTCTTTTGAGATAAGCAGGTATGAGGGATTTTGTTATTGTTTCTTGTCTTGGGGAAAGATTCTATCAAAAGAGCAATAAAAAACACAGCCTCTATTAAGTGGAAATGATTAACACTCTTTTAGTTAGGCAGTATTTTCCCACTCATTTCTGAATCCAGCCACACAGATGGGGAGCCAGAAACCTAAGAAAACAAAAACAAATTGGTTTGGTGAGTGGATGTGGTCGAAATCTTTCATCTGGTTTGTCTCAACTGGCTGTGGAAGTTATATGGGTTTAGGAAAAAGTTGAAAATCCAAGCAAAATGTTATGCATATTAAGCCACAGGTATCAAAGCTTGGAGAATCTGATGAAAATTGAACCACTGTAAACCAAAATGTAAGGACATGACACACCTCCTTTCCTGAAAGCCCAATTTTGGCAGGAAGAAACACTTAACTCATAGAAGAATATGCAGGCTTCCTAATTAATTATCACCTTGGTGTTTATTTTGCAATGAATCAGTGGGCTGAAATGATGAAAGCATATGTGGCTCAGACACCCAGGCAGGAAGGAGGGAGTCAGCCAGGGCTAATCCAATGCTATATGTACCCACATTGGCCGTCCCTGTGAAATCCAGCCTTGCCATGCATAAAAGAGTGTTCTGAAGCATAAGTACTTAGACAGCCTGCCAGTTTGGCCCTCCACATGTTTGTGGTAAGTACTTGAAAATTGTTGTTCCAGATGGAGAGACAGGGAAACGTGAATAAATCAATATAGAAAATGATATACATTGTCTCCTTCCTTGGAAGAAGGAAGTATATATATATAAATTCACAGTGCTTGTTTTAGTACCCAGAAGTAAGAAGTTTTCCATGAGTACAAATATCTGAGATAGAGCATCTGACTTACCTTGTTTTAGTCAGATCCATGTGTGAAGTTTTGCTAGTGGGTGAGGTTAAAAGCAGAAGGGTGTATTTTAAGTTGCAGAATGATAAAATAATATTTTTCTTACCTTGTGTTCTCTGTGCACTTTCAATGGAATTTTTAATTTTTAATTTTTAAGGCTGAGTAGACCAACCCTTTTTTTGGTTTGGTGATTTAACAAAGAAGTGATGAACCTCCCAAAACTCATAGGGAAATGAAGTTTAGAAGCTGCTGTGTTCATAGGCTATGCTTTAAGTTTCTTGGTGACTATAAAACCGCAGTTTCTCAGAGTTCTTTTTTTTTTTTTTTTCAATCTACAGTTATTTTTGAAATTTAGAGGAGAAACATCTAAACTGAAAATTTAAATTATAATATTTAGTTATAGTGAATGTTTCTAATTCACAATACAAGATGTTTGCACATGTAAAAAACCATTTAAAATAGATTTGTCTTAATTATAAATATCTGTTAATGAACCACACCCTGGGTCACTTAGAGCTCTTGTGTTTAGTTCTAAAGTGTAAATAGCCATCAGAAAAAAATAAGTTAGGCTATTTAGAGTTAGGACAAACTCGTCAAAAAAATCATGTTAAACTAGTTAATATCAAACTCACTGTTTGTTTTCCAAGGCTGTAAATCGTTATGGAGTAGACTGCCCAATATTTCTCTGCAGAGTAGCTGGTGGGTTTGAACAATTAACTTTCTGGTTAGCAGCCAAGTGCCTTAACCAGTATACCACCAGAGCTCCTTAAGGTAGTTAATGGGTAATCTTAAATCATTCTATGTAAAGTAATACATAATAACTGATTTGAGTTTCAAATTTGAGTTGAAAGCAAGGAGTTAATGAGAGAGGGGCAGTTGATGGGATTTGTGAGATTAAAGTCTTTGGAGAAATATGGCTGGAATACTGTATGTGTGCATTCTACAGGTTTTCCAAATCTTGCAACCTGTTCATGTGCTACTTTCCTATGAGCACTATGTATATTACATGCATATGTGCATTATTTACACATGTGTGTTACATGTGAAAAAATATAGTAAGAATAGCTCCTTCCAATCTCTTTTCCTTAGTGGCCATGAGACAAAGAGAATGCAGGGAGGGAATTCTCTTTGGACAATGAAGGTACAAAGATTATAATTCCTTGTGTTAAACAGGTAACAAAACCAGGTACAGTTCTGGCCAGAGCAATTAGAATAAGTAGAACATAAAAGACACTTGATGGCTGAAGCTATGTCTTTCCTATTAAGCACTGAAGTGACCCACCAAACTGTCAAACCATTATGGGGGGGTGCTTTCCAGTTGATTCTGATTCATGGTGTCCCCTTGTGTGTCAATAGATCACCAGGCTTTTCTTCTGAGGCATCTCTGAGTGGGCTTGAGCCTCCACCCTCTCAGTTAGAGCTGAGCACGGTAATCATTTGCATCACTTAGGAACATCAAAATTTTTTTGAGCATTCAAATAATTGCAAGGTGAAAACTTTTTCTTTTTTCCTCTGTAGACCAGGTTACAAATATCATAGTGGAAATGAGCAATGTTAGGTAATAATCATTGCTACTGAGACACTGCAGCAGGTACACTAGAAAACAGAACTGTGTGAAGAAAATAATGTATGGTTCTTACTTCCAGTCTCTATATCAAATTATTTAGTTAGGGAATCCCTGGGCTCAAAATAGAGAATGGATTCATGGTTTTTGTAGATGATTTTAAATAGCACCATACTCTTTTTATCTTTTTTTTTTTTTTTTGAGCTTGATGTCCTCTGCGACTATGGTCCCAAGCCCATAGGATCAACTACTCGGTCTCTCTGGGTAGCTGGCTATGACCAAGCAATGACCATAACCTTGCCCCTTGTCAGCTCTACTATACACCTGGGAATTCTGATCATTCACAT
>NW_006921863.1:3357899-3365336 GCF_000298275.1 Orycteropus afer afer
CTTCTGTGTCTGTGTTAATTGGTTTCCCTTTTCTTTGTTGAAGAGGGTCTGTGCAATCCTTCTGCCTAGTCCGCCATCTTGCCGGAACTCTCCCCCATGCTCTTAAACTATATTAATATTTCTAGACTTTCATTTCAAGGACCAGGCAAGAAATCAAACTATTCTTAAACAATAAGAGACTGTAATACAAGGGACAGGTTATCACATGATGGGAGTTAAGAAAAGGGAAACAGAGGACAGTGAGAGAAATGAGAGTAAAAAGAGCAAGAAAGTAGTATTTCCAAATTATGGTAACAGAGCTTAATAGCTAGGCCTCTATACCTATATTGTAGCCTGGGCCTAGGACCCTAAAATGAAGGGTTGAGTGGGTCATGAAGCTAGACAGGAAACAGACATGACTGGAGGTGTCAGAAGAAGTAGTAAGAGGGTTTTCTCCTCTCTAAGCTTCCAGTCTTTCATCAGTGTATCTCATTGGTGAAATCTGCACAGAATTAGACAAGAGAATGTAATCCTTGTGTAAAGGGAGAAGAGGAGAGAAAAGGTAGGTATGTACTTGAATGCAAAGTGATGCTCAACCCTGAGTCAAACCTCTTAAAAAATACATAAAACATGTATTTATATGGACCTGCTCTTGAAAATAAGACATAAAACCAAGACCAGAATTTGTGATGAATTCAAGAGCATTTAGAGCAGATAAGATAGAAATGAACAGGGAAATTGTAGGCCAGGATGTGTGCAGAAGAGTAGACAATGAGAGTACTACTAATGGTGTGCCACCAACAGAGGTAGAGAAAGCCAAGTGTGGTTTGAGATTTGAGCTGTAGATAGGATTGTTATTTGAGGGTCAGTGGTGTGTTAGGTTGGGTTCTTTAGAGAAGCAAAACCAGTAAAGTTATATATATATATATATAAAGAAATTTATGTTAGGAATATGGCTCACACACTTACAGAAGCTGGCAAGTCCCAAGTTCCTGGATCAAACGTCAAGCTGAAGGCTTTTCCCAATTCATGCAGCTGCAGGGGCTGGCAAGCTCAAAGTTGGTAGGCAGTTTATTGGCTGTTGACTCTGATGGATGATGAATTCAAGATCACCAGGCTGAAAGGGGGACTGTTCACTCATGCACAGTTGTAGGCAGCACAACAGGATCTGGATCCACAAAAGAGTCTTTTTTCCCAGGATGTCCATGTATATACTGAAAGCAGGCTACACCTCTTGGGAAACTCCCTTTCAATAGATTGGCTGCTCAAAACATATACATCTGATCCCATCATGAAAATAATCACACCACAACTGCTTAAACCACTCAGAATCATGGTCCAGCCAAGTTGACACACAACCCCAATTATCACAAGTGGAAAAGAGCAAAAATGTGTGCTGAACTTTGGGAATCTCCTTCATTTGGCCTAGAAAATCATGACACAGAGTCTGCCCCCAGTTCTATGAAAATGAGCACTCATATTAAGTAAAGGGCAGTGCTCCTGATGTTTGGTGTAGCTTGGAAGAAAAGGGGACAACTATGATCAAGATAACTGTTATACGTATCTAGCCAATGGTGTATCTAGCCCCTCCTCCTTTCTCACTGAAAACTGTATGGCATACAAGCTTCAGCAGCAGTTCCCTCTTTCTCCTAATGAAGTTAAACAAATAGCTGTGGCTGACAGTCTAATAAGGACTCTCAGTGACAAAGATGAATGCATGATAAAAAAATACAATGCGATTAAGAGACAACAGCATAAAAGGAAGGCAGTGTACTCAATACCAAAGGAAACCGTAAAGTAACAAATAAGATTGTTAAATATATAAAATTAATATTATACTATAAATAAGGAAGGATATTGGATCCCTGAAACTAGTATAAATAGTTATGAAACAAAAAGGGGTGGATAAAAAATGTCAATTGGGTATTTTTGAAAACTTAAGATGGAGTTAGTCAAATAAAAACTAGGAGATAAGCTGAGTAGCACAAAACAACTAAATAGCAAATTAGAGATCTGAAAGGTCAAGCTAATGAATTTCTCCCAGAATGCATAACAAAGGAATAAAAAGTGATCAATATGCAGAAAATGTTGATATATGAGTAATAGACCAGGAAGTTCCCAAATCTGACTACAGGAGTTCCAGCAGTGAGAACAAAAAGAATGGAAGACAGACAATATTTAGAAAAGTAATATATAGAAATTTTCAGCAACACTGGTTATAATAAGCAATTGAGAAATTTCAGCGGTTCCCAGTGAAAATATTTTAATGCTTTAATTCTAAACCTATCTCAAACTATTATTCAATGCTGAGTTAAATAAGCACACTTTCCAATAATAAGGACTCAGAAATCTTTCCACCAATATACTCTTTCTGAAAGTATTCATGAAGATGTTGTTGTTGTTGTTATGTGGCGACTCATAGAGACCTCTCCTTGGGTTTCTGAGGCAGTATCAGTAGGGAAGTAGATTGCCCAACTTTCCTTCTGAGGAGTGGCTGGTAAGTAGACTTCAGCAAAAAAGCATAATGGTAAGTAGTGTGATGCAAAAAATAGTGATAAATAGGAAAATTATATTACTGTTAACAATTTAAAGGTGTTAATTATTTAGTCCCTAGTGGCACAATGGTTAAGTGAAAGGCTTTTAACTGAAAGGTTGTCTGCTTGAATCCTCAAGAGAAAACACCTGGCAATCTGCTCTCGAAAAGATTACAGCCTAGAAAATCCTATGGTATTGTTTTACTCTGTCTTATAATATGGCTATGAGTTGAATCGGACTTGTTGCCACACAACAACAATGATTATTTAATTTAAAGTAATAGTATGAGATTAGAATCTAGAAGATATTGCATGAGAGGGAAATAGATTAAATTTGGGGAGGGCGTAAGTGAGAGTGCAGTGGAAAAAAACTCCTAAGATTCCTATCTAATCCTGAGGGGAAGGGAGAACATGGGTGAAACTGTTTATCACTAGACATAGTGTACTGGGTTAGATAGTGTCACCACCAATTCATGCCCACTTGGAACCTCAGAATGTGACCTTGTTTGGAGATGTAATTAATGTAATGTAATTAAGATGAGGTCAACTGGATTAGGATAGACCTTACTCCAACAGTGTTTTTATAAGAAAAGCAAATAGAGACACAGAAACAGATAGAGGGAGAATGCCTTGTGATGACAGAGATTAGAATGATGTGTCTTCAAGTCAAGGAACACCAAGAATTGCCATCAACCACCAGAAGCTAAGTGCTGAAGAGCAAAGACATCTGCTTGAAGGTTAAGATGTGCCTAACCCAAGCCATGGTATTTTCAATCACCTCATATGTATGTAAGAGCTGGACAATTAATAAGGAAGACCAAAGAAGAGTTGATGCTTTTGAGTTGTGGTGTTGGCGAAGAATGCTGAAAGTACTGTGGACTGCTAAAGAACTAACAAATCTGTCCTGGAAGAAGTGCAATCAGAATGCTCCTTGGAAGCAAGAATGGTCAGACTTCATCTCACCTACTTTGGTCATGTTATCAGGAGGGACCATTCTCTGGAGAGAGATGTCATGCTTGGTAAAATGGGAGGTCAACAAAAGAAGGGAAGGCCCTCAACAAGACAGATTGACATGGTGGCTGCAGCGATGGGCTCAGGTATAGTAGGGATCTGGCACAGGACCAGGCAGAGTTTTGTTCTGTTGTACATAGAGTTGCTATGAGTCAGAGATGACTCAGTGGCACATAACAACAACAACAACCATAAGCTAAGAAGAAGTAAGGAAGTAACATCTCCTGAGAGCATTCAGATAAAACACGGTCCTATTGACACCTCGATTGTAAACTTCTAGACTTTAGATCTGTGTGACAATAGATTTTCATTCATACTACCCAGTTTGTAGAAAATTGTATGGCAGTCCTAGGAACCTAATGCACATAGTATTTCTAAAAATCAGTAAGCAATATATTAAATTTGAGCAAAGAAAACTGATCAATCCAACAAAAGCTCAAAAGGAAGGATAAAAGAAAAAGAACCTGGATAAGTAGAAAACAGACTATGATGAGAGAGATAGCTCCAAATATACCATTTCCACTAATTAATGTCATGAGAGAATGGAAAGGAAATTTACTTTGTCTAGAATGCATATTTATTCTGTTTTTTCAATGACTCCTCACCTATTGAAAGCTATAACTTTCAGTTTGTTGCTATTGTTGTTTTCAGTTTAGAATAAAAAATTCTTGTGATATTTTATGAGCTATAGGAACCAACTTAAGTATCTAAACAGAAAATATAACTCCTATATTTTTTGGGAGCTCTGGTAGCGTAGTGCCTAAGGCACTTGACTGCTAACCAGAAGGCTGGCAGTTCAAACCCACCAGCCACTCCTTGGAAGGAAGATGGGGCAATCTACTTCCGTAGTGATACTGCCTCAGAAACCCAAGGAGGGGTCAGTATGAGTCGGGTCCGCCTCAACAGCACATAACAACAACATATTTTTGGTGCAAGTAGTGATAATATGAAATTCTTCAAAATGACATTCTACCATCTCAATGTACATCCTATTTGAATGTATATCCAATGTACAGCCTATTGAATGCCACCCTATTCTCATAAACAAATAATTTTTTAAAAGCATACTTTGCCTTCAATCCTTTGCTTTTTCAATGACCTCTTTGAGAAGTTGAGTGTGCACACACAAGCATGCACATCAAAGTCAGATCTGTAGATGAAGGGACTCATCCTGGCATGAATTTATCCAAAGCTCTTCAAGACAACATAGGAGCTCAGGGCTCAGCAGGATGGATTTTAAAGTAATCAGTGAAGGCTTAGAAGTAGATGCATATAGAGACCCGCAGAGATGTATTAGCATCTCAAGAATCATTAATATGGGTTTCTCCTTTGTCTAATATCCTAGATGTTTATCTCCCTCTTATTCTCACTTTCAACCTGGCAGGCACTTCACTGATTTTTTTTTTTTCTTAAATTTTTTATTGTGATTTGGGTTAAAGTTTACAGAGCAAGTTTGTTTTCCATTCAACAGTTCATATACTTTTTGTTTCTTGATATTGATTGCAACCCCTACAATGTAACAGCTCTCTTCCCACTTCCTCCCTGTAATTACCTTTTCCCTGTGTCCTTCTTTCCTTTGCATTTCTGCCTTCTGATCTTTCTGCTTGAATGAACACTGCCCTTCTGATTTCCCATGGTTCATTTCTCTAAGGAGGGCACCTCAGTGTAATTCTTCACCTCATAGGACTATCTATTGTTTGGCTGAAGGTTAAGCCATGGGAGTGAGTTCAATTCCAGATCTGAAGGGCAACTAGGGGCCATAGTCTTTGAGATTTCACCAGTTTCTATCAGACCAGTAAGCCTGGTCTTCCATAAGCTTTTGAGTTTTGTTCCACAATTTTTCTCTCACTCTGTCTAGGATCTTCAATTTTGATCCCTTTGTGAGTGGTTGGTAGTGGTAGCCAGGCACCATCTAGTTCTTCTGTTCTCAGGGTCATGTTGGCTGAGGTTCCCATAGTCCAGTAGTCCCTGGTACTAATTATTTCCATGTATCTTTGATTTTCTTCCTTCTTCTTTCCTCCAAATGAGGAGAGACCAAATAGTTGCATCTTAGACGGCCACTCACAAGCTTTTAAAACTACAGTTGCTACTCACCAAAGTAAGATGTAGAACAATGTTTTTGTGTAGTATGTTATGCCAATTGAGCTTGATGTCACCCCTACTTCGTTCCCAAGCCCACAGACCTAATGACTTATTCCCTCAAGGTGTTTGGCTATGGCTAAGAAGTTATCATAACTTTGCCGCCTGTTCGCTCTATTATAAATATTCAAATAATTCCTTTTAGAAGGATCAGTACAAGGCTGGTCCCTATGAGGTGGAGATTAAAGATGTCTCAAATGCCCAACTTTTCTAAATTGTTATACCAGTCCATTATACCAAACACCAAGTCCTCATCCTCTCTTCAGTACCATCCCCTCATCTCAGAGTTCTATATTTCACTGAACATCTCACAAAACTCACAAACTGTCAAGGAAATGGCTCACGTGGTGGTGGAGACTGGCAAGTCCCAAATCTGTGGGTCAGACTTTGGTCTGGAGGATTCTCCCCACTCATATAGTAGCAGGGGGTAATGACCTCAAATTGGCAGGTCACTGTCTTGAGGATCCAGAGCAAGAGAGTGAACTTTGCCAGAACATTGCCTTCTAAGACACTAAAGGTGGTGACTTGAGTCACACCCTCCAACAAGGCCAGACACAAGATACGTCACACCCTAATCCTGCCCCATCAGTACAACAGATGACTCACCTCAAAATGGGGCCATAACCACAGGCATTGAGGCTAGGATTTACAATACATCACAAAATGGAGGACTATGGCTGCAAGGACCATACTAACCAATTCACTGCACTGCAATATATATGTACATTTTTGTATATAGAACATCATCTGCCAAACCTATATATGGTCATGGGTATATTACCATTCACCTCCCATATCTGATCATCTTGCCTGTCTACTTGTGCCTGTATCTACCTGTAGATTGATGTTTTCATTGCTGATAATGCAGAGTTATATATGTACAAACATATGTAATAGTATTCACCTTTGTTGTCTGCACCTCTTGTGCTCCTCTCTGTGCCTTTCTTTTCCTTGGTGATATTATGCTATTAACATGATTTTGGTATATTGCCTTTCCCTTCACCCCAATCAATATGTGACTAGCAATTTTCCTTCCTCTCCCCTACCAATTCTGGTAATCAACAAAGAAATTTTTCTTCTGTATATAAACCTTTCCTTGACTTTTTAGAATGTTGTTGTTAGGTGCCGTCGAGTCGTTTCCGACTCATAGCGACTCCATGCACAGCAGAATGAAACACTGCCCAATCCCGCACCAGTTCCATGATCCCTGCTATACTTGAGCCCATCATCACAGCCACCATGTCAATCCATCTCGTTGAAGGCCTCCTCCTAATTCATCAACACTCCAACCTACCAAGCATGACATCCTTCTCCAGGGAATTGGCCTCTGACAACATGACCAAAATAGGTGAGATGAAGTCTAGCCATTCTCACTTCCAAGGAGCATTTCGGGTGCACTTCCTCCAGGACAGATCTGTTAGTTCTTCTAGCAGTCCACGGTACTTTCAGCATTCTTTGCCAGCACCACAACTCAAAAGCATCAATTCTTCTTAAGTCTTCCTTATTCATTGTCCAGCTCTCACATGCATATGAGGTGATTGGAAATATCATTGCTTGTGTCTGGTCCATCTTAGTCCTCAAGGAGACATCCTTGCTCCTCAGCACTTGAAAGAGTTCCTTTGTGGTTGACCTTCTCAATGCTACATGTTGTCTAATATCCTGACTGCTGCATCCATTGACATCGATTGTAGAACCAAGCAATGTGAATTCTTTGACAACCTCAATCTTCTCTCCATTTATTGTGATGCTGCTCATTAGTCCAGTTGTGAGGATT
>NW_006921863.1:3365951-3373070 GCF_000298275.1 Orycteropus afer afer
TTCTTTAGATGATCTCTAAATTCAGGAGGGATATATTCAAGATCATATTTTGGCTTTCTTGGACTTGTTTTAATTGTTTTTAACTTCAGTTTGAACTTGCATATCAGCAGTTGATGGTCTGTCCCACAATCAGCTCCTGGCCTCATTTTGGCTGAAAATATTGAGCTTTTCCATCGTCTCTTGCAACAGATGTAGTCAATCTGATTCCTGTGTGTTCCATCTGGTGAAGTACACGTGTAGAACAGCTGTTTGTGTTGTTGAATAGAGGTATTTGCAATGAACAAGGCGTTGGTCTTGCAAAATTTTACCATGAGAGTCCCAGCATCATTTCTGTCACCAAGGTCAAATTTTCCAACTCCCAGTGATTCTTCTTTGTTTCCAACTTTTACATTCCAGTCACCAGTGATAATTAACACATCCTAATTGCATGACTGCTAACCAGAAGGCTAGCGGTTCAAACCCACCAGCCACTCCTTGGAAGGAATGTTGGGCAATCCTACTTCTGTAGTGACACTGCCTCGGAAACCCAAGGAGGGGTCGCTATGAGTCGGGGCCGACTCGACGGCAAATAACAACAACAACAACAATTGCATGTTTTGTCAATTTCAGACTGCAGAAGTTGATAAAAATCTTCAATTTCCTCATCTTTAGCTTTGGTGTTTGGGGCATAAATTTGAATAATAGTCATATTAACTGATCTTCCTTGTAGGCGTATGGATATTATCTTATCACTGACAGCATTGTACTTCAGGACAGATCTTGAAACATCCTTTGTGATGATGAATGCCACGCCATTTCTCTTCAAACTGTCATTCCCTGCATAGCAGATCATATGGTTGTCTGATTCAAAATGGCCAAAACCAGTCCATTTCAGATCACTAATGCTGAGGATATCAATCTTTATGTGTTCCATATCATTTTTGACAACTTCCAATTTTCCTAGATTCATACTTCGTACATTCCATGTTCCGATGATTAGTGGATATCTGCAGCTGTTTCTCTTCAATTTGAGTGGTGCCACATCAGCAAATGGAGGTCTCAAAATCTTTACCTTATCCATAGGAGTAAGGCTGGGTTTACTCAGATGTTTCAGCTCTTTCCCAGTCCTATTTTGAGAACCTTCTAACCTAACCAGACTATTCATAAAGTTACATTACCATGCAAGTTTATGAACCTTCTAACCTAACCAGACTATTCATAAAGTTGCATGGTAATGTATCAAACAGTGTTTCTTTGCTATTCATAAGGTTTTCCCTGGCCAATTCTTTGAAAAGTGGACGGCCTCTTCCTTCTTCCTATTCTGTCTCAGTCTGTAAGATGGGCTGATACCTGTGCACCATGTGCATCCTGCTGAGTTTGAAACACCAGTGGTTCAGCCTCAAAACTCACATCAACACGTCACCACAGTAGGACAAAATGACAGACAAGTTTGTCTCCCTGTTGGAAACCTTTTGCACCACCCTTACTTGGGTCCCTGTGGCTGACTGCTCTTCTGTCCGGGTTCCTGGCTTTTAATTCCTGTCTTCCGCTCTCCTGTCCTGTTGCTTTGGGTGTGCCTGGGTTCTCTCTCCTCACCTGGATCCCTGTGGCTGACTGCTCCTCTGTCCAGTTTCCTGGTTTTTAATCCCCTTACTCCTGCTCTCCCATCCTGCTACTTTGGGTGTGTCTGAGTTCTCTCTCCTCACCTGGATCCCTCTGGCTGACTGCTCCTCTGTGCAGGTTCCTGGGCCTTTTAGAATAGTGGGCTCATACAATATTTGTCCTTCTGTGATTGATTTATTTCACTCAACATAATATAACAATAAGGGCATCCATGTTATGAGATGTTTTGTGGATTTTTCATTATTCTTTAATAATGCAAAATATTCTGTTATGTCTTTGTGCCATAGTTTGGTTGTTTTCGTCTCTTTGCTGTTGAGAACAGTACTGTGATGAACATGGGTGTGTATATATCTATTCATGTCCTGGCTTTCACTTCTTTAGGATATATAACTAGTAGTGGGATTGGTGAATCAAATGATATTTCTTTTTCCATCTTTTTTAAGAAAGTGCCATACCATTTTCCACAGTAGTTGTAGCATTTTACAGTTACAACAGCAATGTATGGGACTTCCAACCTCTTCACAGGACCTCCATTTGCTGATGTGACATGACTCAAAATGAGAAGAAACAGCTTCAAACATCCATCAATAATCAGAACATGGAATATCAAAGCATGAATCTAGGAAAACTGGAAGTTGTCAAAAATGAAATGGAACATATAAAGATGAATATCCTTAGCATTAGTGAGTTGAAATGGACTGGTTTTGGCAATTTTGAATGAGACAACCATATGATCTACTATGCTGGGAATGAAAAATTGAAGAAGAGTAGTATGGCATTCATCATCACAAAGAATGTTTCAAGACATATCCTGAAGTACAATGCTGTCAGTGATAGGATAATATCTATACACCTACAAGGAAGACCAGTTAATACTAATATTATTCAAATTTACACACCAACCACCAAAGACAAGAAGAGGAAATTAAAGATTTTTACCAACTTTTACAATCTGAAATTGACCAAACATGCATTCAAGATGTGTTAATTATACTGGTGATTGGAATATAAAAGGTGGAAACAAAGAAGAATTACAGATAGTTGGAAAATATGGCCTTGGTGATAGACATAACACTAGAGATTGCATGGTAGAATTTTTCAAGACCAACGACTTATTCATTGCAAATACTTTTGAACAACATAAATGGTGGCTATACTCATGGGCTTTGCCAGATGGAGTACACAGGAATCAGATCAACTACATCTGTGGCAAGAGGTGATGGAGAAGCTCAAAATCTTCAGCCAATACAAGGCCAGAAGCTGATTGTGGAATAGACCATCAATGCTCATATGCAAGTTAAAATGGAAGCTGAAGACAATTAAAACAGGTCCATGAGAGTCAAAATATGATCTTGATTATATCCCTCCTGAATTTGGAGACCATCTAAAGAACAGATTTGATGCATTGAACACCAGTGACAGAAAACCAGAATTGTGGGATGACATTAAGAACACCAACTGTGAAGAAAGCAAAAGGTCACTAAAGCGATGGGAAAGGAAGAAAAGACCAAAATGGATGTCATAAGAGACTCTGAAACTTGCCCTTGAATGGAGGGTAGCTAAAACAAATGGAAGAAATGACAAGATAAAAGAGCTGAACAGAAGATTTCAAAGAACAGCTTGGGAAGACAAAGTCAGTTATGATAATGAAATGTGCAAAGACCTGGAGTTAGAAAAACAAAAGGGAAGAACACACTTGGCCTTTCTTAAGCTGAAAGAACTGAAGAAGAAATTCATGCCTCTAGTTGCAATATTGAATGATTTTTATGGGCAATATATTGAATAATGCAAGAAACATCAAAAGAAGATGGAAGGAATATACAGAGTCACTGTACCGAAAGATTTGGTCAATGTTCATCCATTTCAGGAGGTGGCATATCATTAAGGACCAATGGTATTGAAGGAAGAAGTCAAAACTTCACTGAAGGAACTGGCGAAGAACAAGTCTCCAGGAATCAATGGAATACCCATTAAGATGCTTCAACAAATGGATGCTGTGGTGGTGGCACTCACTCCTCTATACTAAGAAATTTGGAAGACAGCTACCTGGTAAACTGACTGGAAGAGATCCCTATTTGTACCCATTCCAAAGGAAGGGGATACCCCAGAGTGTGTAAATTATCCAACAAAATAATTAATATCACACTCAAGTAAAATCTTGCTGAAGATAATTGAAAAGCAGTTACAGCAGTATATCAATAGGGAACTTCCAGAAATGCAAACTGGATTCAGAAGAGGATGTGGAAGAAGGGATTTCATTGCTGACTTCAGATGGATCTTGGCTGAAAGCAAATACTAAAAAGATGTTTACTTGTGTTTTATTGACTATGCAAAAGCATTTGATTGTGTGGATCATAACAAATTATGGATAACATTGAGAAGAATGTGAATTCTAGAACACGTAATTGTGTTCATGAGGAACTTATCCATAGACCAGGAGGCTGTCATTTGAACAGAAAAGGGGATACTGCCTGATTTAAAATCAGGAAGGAAGTGCATCAGGGCTGTGTCCTTTTGCCATACTTATTCAATCTGTATGCTGAGCAAATAGTTCAAGAAGCTAGACTATATGAAGAAGAACATGGAATCAGGATTGGAGGAAGACTCATTAACAACCTGTGATATGCAGACAACACAACTATGCTTGCTGAAAATGAGAATGACTTGAACCATTTACTGATGGAGATTAAAGACTAAATCTGCAGTATGGATTACCAGTCAACATAAGCAAATGAAAATCCTCACAACTGGACCAATAAGCAGCATTACGATAAATGGAGAAAAGATTGAAATTGTTAAAGATTTCATATTACTTGGTCACAATCAACACCAATGGAAGCAGCAATCAAAACATCAGACAACATATTGCCCTGGGCAAATCTACTGCAAAAGACCTCTTTAAAGTGCTGAAGAGCAAAGATATCTCTTTGAAAAGTAGTGTGTAACCAATCCAAGTAATGGTATTTTCAATCGCCTCATATGCATGAGAGAGTAGGACAATGAATAAGGAAGACTGAAGAAGAGCTGATGCTTTTGAGTTGTGGTGCTGGTAAAAAAATACTGAAAGTACCCTGGACTCCCAGAAGAACTAACAAATCTGTCCTGGAAGAAGTGCAGCTGGAATGCTCCTTGGAAACATTCCTTCATCTCACCTACATTGATCATGTTGTCAGAAGGGACCATTCCCTGGAGAAAGATATGCTTGATATAGTGGAGGGTCAGCAACAATGGTGAAGGCCCTCAATGAGATAGATCGACACAGTGGCTCCAACGATGGGCTCAGGTATAGCAAGTATTGTGAAACTGGGACAGAATCATGCAGTGTTTTGTCCTGTTGTACATAGGGTTGCTATGAGTCAGAGTGACTCTACGACACCTAACAGTAACAACTTCTTTTTGATGTGTGCATTTATTGCTCTAAATTGCCCTCTGAACCCTGCTTTTGTTTGTCTCAAAGATTTTGGTATATTATGCTTTCTTTCTTATTAGATTCAAGGATTTTTTTTTCATTCCATCATTTATTTCTTCTATTGCACCATAGTTTTTTTTAAAGAGGGTGTTATTTAGTTGTCATGCATCCCCCCCCTTTTTTCCCTTGATCTTCCTATTGGCCTTTTTGATTTTACTGCATTGTGATCTGAGAAGATCTTTGCAGAATTTTGATGTTTTAAAATTCATAGACTTGCTTTGTGACCTATCATATGGTCTATTCCAGAGAATGTTCCATGTGAACTGGAAAAGAATGTGTATTGTGCTGTTGCTGGGTGAAGTACTTTATATATGTATATAAGGTCAAGTTGGTTGATTGTATTGTTTAGTTCTTCTGTATCTTTGTTATTTTCTTGTTTTTCATTTAAAGTGATGTATTAAAGTCTCCTACTATTGCTGTGGTAACATAGTGCCTAAGGCACTTGACTGCTAACCAGAAGGCTGGTGGTTCAAACCCACCAGTCACTCCTTAGAAGGAAGGTTGGGCAATCCTACTTCCGTAGTAATACTGCCTTGGAAACCCAAGGAGGGGTCGCTATGAGTTGGGGCCGACTCGAGGGCAAATAACAACAACAACAACAACAACTATTGCTGTAGGAGCTCTGGTAGCATAGTGGCTAAGGCACTTGACTGCTAACCAGAAGACTGGTAGTTCAAACCCAACAGCCACTCCTTGGAAGGAAGACTGGGCAATCTACTTCTGTAGTGATGCTGCCACGTCAACCCAAGAGGGGTTGCTATGAGTCGGGGCCGACTCGATGGCACATAACAACAACAATACAACTATTGCTGTGGAATTGTCTATTTCACTTTTCAGTTGTATTAAAGTTTGATTTATGTATTTTTGTGTTCTTTCATTGCATACATATATATTTATTATGACTATATCCTCTTGTTCAATCAATCTTTTGGTCATTATATAATGTCCTTCCTTATCTTTCATGTAGGTTTTGCTTTAAAGTCTATTTTATCCAAAATTAATATTACCAATTCTGTTCTTTTTTGATTGACATTTGCTTGATTTTTTTTTTTTTTTTTGTGGGCCTTTATTTTAGTCCATTTTTGTGTTTGTGTCTAAGGTGTGTCTCTTGTAGACAGCATATTGATAAGCCATGTTTTCTTATCCATTCTGCAACTCCTTGTCTTTTGATTGGCACATTTAATCCATTCACATTCAGTGTAATTATCAGCAACTTTAAATCTATTGCTGTCATTTTGTTATGTGTTTTTTGTGGTGTTGCTGATTTCCATTTTCCATATAATTTTCTGTGCTGAGCTCATTTTGGTTATGAATTTTTTTTTTAATTTTATCATTTTTTTGATGACTATTCTTTTGTTGTTGTTGTTGTTATGTGCTGTCCAGTCGGCCTGGACTCATAGCGACTCCTCCTTGGGTTTCCAAGGCAGTATCACTACAGAAGTAGGATTGCCCAACCTTCCTTCCTAGGAGTGGCTGGTGGGTTTGAACCGCCAGCCTCCTGGTTAGCAGTCAAGTGCCTTAGGCACTATGCTACCAGAGCTCCTTTTAGTATTTGCTAAATATTTATGGGTTTCTTCTTTTTATTTTTATGTGAAGGTTTATTAATTTTCTTTGATATTACCTTGTGATTTATTATTTTTGTCCCAAGTTTAAAACAGTCTGTCCTATTTTGAAATCATCTTGACTTCCTGTCTATTTGAAAGTTCTGTACCTGCAGTATTTATTTCTTCTTTTTGCTTTGTAACCCCAAAAACCAAACCCACTACCTTGGAGTTGGATGTGACTCATAGAGGCTCTTCCTTGGGTTTCTGAGGCAGCATCTCTTTGGAAGTATATTGAGCAACCTTCCTTCCAAGGAGTGGCTGGTGGGTTTGAACCATAGTTTTCCTCATTTACCAATTGATGTCTCTGGTTCCCTGTTTACAGTCATGTAAGTTTATTTTACTTTGGATACTTCTGTATCTAGATTGGGGGTTGTGGTGGTGTAGTACCTAAGGCATTTGACTGCTAACCAGAAGGCTGGCAATTCAAACCCACCAGTCACTCCT
>NW_006921863.1:3373855-3402206 GCF_000298275.1 Orycteropus afer afer
TTGGACAATCTACTTCCGTAGTGATACTGCCTTGGAAACCCAAGGAGGGGTCATTATGAGTCAGGTCCGACTTGATGACACATAACAACAACAACAAAGTGACATAGGTCAATGCATTTTTTTTTCCACAATGTTCCCTCCCCTCTCTTCCCACCCCTGGCAACCAACAAAGAAAGTTTCCTTCAATATATAAACCTTTCCTTGACTTTTTACAATAATGAACTAATATTATATTTGTCCTTCTGTGATTGACTTATTTCACTCCACATAATGTCCTCCAAGTTCATCCATGTTATGTGGTGTTTTGCAAACTCTACATTATTCTTTAGTGCTGCAGAGCATTCTGTTGTGTGTATGTACCATAATATGGTCATCCACTCTTCTGTTGATGGGCACATAGGTAGTTTCCATCTTTTTGCTATTATAAATAGTGCTGTGATGAACATGGGTGTGCATATATCTGTTCCTGTCCTGGCTCTCACCTCTCTCAGATATATACCTAGTAATGGGATTGCTGGGTCAAATGGTATCTCCAATTCCAGCTTTCTAAAGAATCAACATACTGCTTTCCATAGTGGTTGTATCACTTCACAGTCCCACCAGCAATGTATGAGAGTCCTAATCTCTCTACATCCTCACCAGGATTTGTTATTTTCTGTCTTGTTGCCATCAGTGCTGGGGTGAGATTGTATCTCATTGTTGTTTTGATTTGTATCTCTCTGGTGGCCAATGATCATGAGCATCTCTTCATGTGTTTGCTGGCCTCCTGAATATCCTCGTTGGTGAAGTGTCCATTCATGTCTTCATGTATTGTTATTTCCTTTGCTGTTGCCTCAACAGGCATTGGAAGTTTCTATAAATCTTAGAGATAAGTTCCTTGCCAGATATGTAATTATCAACAAATATGAAATTGTTGCTGGCATTTTGTTTTGTCCTTTTTTGTGGTGTTGATTTCTTTATTCCATATAATTTTCTATGCTGAGCTCATTATGTTTATGAATCATTTTATCACTTACTTCATTGAGATTGTTTTAAGATTTGCTAAATATTTGTGCTAGTCCTCTTTTTTATTTTGATGTGAAGGTTTATCATTTTTCTTTGAGGTTACTCTGTGATTTATAGTTTTCTTCCCAAGTTTAGAACTGTCTGTTCTATCTTGTAGTTGTCTTGACTTCTATACCATCTAGAAGTTCTGTAATGACACATTTTTTCCCTTCCTTTTGGTTTGTAGTTGTCCTCATTTGTCAATTGATGTCTCTGGTTCCCTGTTTACAATCTTGTAGGCTTATTTACTTTGGATACTTGCATAGCTGTTTTGGTTTCTGGGTTATGTCGTCATGTGATAATGGTCAGTTTTTGTTTGCTACTGTTGTTTCTCTGTCCAAACGACTCCCTTTAGCATCTCTTATAAGATTGTTTTAGCTAACAAATTCCCTTAATTTCTGCTTATCTGGAAATCTCCTAACTTCACCATCATATTTGAGGGAAAATTTTGCTGGGTACATAATTTTTGGTTGGAAATTTTTTCTCTTTCAGGGTTTTGTATATACTATCCCATTGCCTTCTTACCTGCATGATTTCTGCTGAGAAATCTGAGCTTATTTTTATTGGTTACACCTTGTAGGTAACTTTTCGTTTTTCCTGTGCTACTTTCAGGATTCTTTCTTTGTCTTTGATTTTGGTGAGCTTGATGATGATATGTCTGGGTGATTTTCTTTTGGTGTCTATCCTGTCTGGGGTTTATTGGACTTCTTGAATGCATATATTCTCATTTTTCATCATACCTGGAAAATTCCCTTCCAACAAATCTTTGACAATTTTCTCTGTGTCAAAATTCTTTGACAATTTGTCTCTTCCTGTTTTCGAATTCTGACTACACATAGATTATTCCTTTTGATGGTGTCCCACATGAACCTTAGGCTCTCTTCATTTTGTTTTGATCTTTTTCTGATTGTTTTCTTTCCAAAGAAGTATTGAGGTATTTGCCTTCAACCTCACTAATTCTGTCTTCCATGGATTCAATTCTACTTCTATGCCCATTCAATGTGCTATCTATTTCTGAAAATTTAGAATGAATCTTCTGGATTTCTGTGTATAGATTTTGTGTCATTTCTAATTTTTCATTTATTTTGTCATTTTGTTCTTGTACTGTCTTTCAAAATTTTTCTAGGATTGTCTGTGTTTTCCTCAGTTTAGTCAGTGTTTTCTTTGATCTGTCTCTCAATTCATTGAAGATACCTAAATATAATTCTTTTGAATTCAGGGAGTTCCAATGCTGCATTTTCCTCAGGGATATGTTTTGGGTCTGTATTCTGGTCCCTTTTTTATCTTGCTTCTTTGTGTGGACTGTGATGCTTGTTGTCTCGAGGCATTGTGACATTTTTGTGTTTATATTTAATTGGTGATTGTATGATTTAATTGGTGATTGTATGTTGGAATAACTTGCCCATGATTTTAGTTTTCTTTGTATGTCATGTAAGTAAGCAGGGTACTGTGATGTGCTCCTTTATTCACTAGTTGTCAACACTTATACACTCACCACCTGTCTCCCTTCCCATTGCCAGCCTCCCACATGTCCCTGCCATCCTTGGCAAACAGAGACTAGTCTTAAGTCCCTGGAATCCGAATAAGAATGCTGTCAATTTAAAATAAAACACTGCTGCTACTTGTACAGATTTAAAATGGCTGCTCCCTTGGTCACTCTAAATATACAAAATGGCCTCTGCTTGTCAACATTCAAAATGGCTGCACCCTCCATCACTTTAAATATCAAAAATGGCTACTGCTTCGAAACAATAAAAAATGGCTATGCCCTCTGGTTAGCCAAAACTCCACCGCTCAGTTTGTCTCCCTTCTTGCTGTTTCCCTTCCTAGTCATAGGCCACCAGAGCAGTCATCCCTGCAAACCTTGGTGATCAGGGCTGATCTTTAGGTCAAATCTCAGGTTCCAAAACCACTTGGAAATATTCAGGCTGTTAGTCCCATCAGTAACTGACAGTCCACTGCTCTGGCCCTGTACTCATTGTTTTGTTCAGGTTTTTCCACTAGTTGGTGCCTAATCCACTTCTGTGTCCTTCCTTTCAAAGCTCAAGGCTCCAGGATTATCTTCTGCATCTCTGTTAATTGGTTTCTCTTTTCTTTGTTGAATAGGGTCTGTGAGACTTGTCTGCCTATTCCAGCATCTTACAAGAAGTCTCCTCTTCATTTTGTTTTAATTTTTTTTTTCCTGATTGTTTCTTCAACAAAGTACTGCTGACAGATTTGTCTTCAATCTCATTAATTCTTCCTTCCACTGATTTGATTACACTCCTTTGTCCTTGTAAGGTGTTATCTATTTCTAAAATCTTAGTATTTATCTTTTGGATTTCTATTTGCTGTTTTTATATGGTTTCTATTTTTTCTTTTATTTTTTCACCTTGATCTTGTATTGTTTTCCTAAATACTTCTAGTGTTTTGTCTGTTTTCCTTGATTTTGTCAGTGTTTTCCTTGAGCTATCTCTCAATCTGTTGAAGGTATCTACATATAATTCTTTTGAATTCCTTATCAGGTAGTTCTAATTCTACTTCGTCCTCAGGGATGTTTTCTGGCTCTGTATTTTGATCCCTTGTCTGTATTACTTTATCTTATTTCTTTTTATGAAGTGGACTTGTCAGTTGTCTCCAAGACATTGTGATGTTGGTATATTTATATTTAATCGGTGATTGTATGTTGGTGTGTTATGCCAAAGTTTCTTTTTTGTTGTAGTTTCATTTAGTTTTGATATGTCTAAGCAAGCAGGGTTAGCACGCTACTCTGTTCATAGTTTGGCAGCACTTAGACACTCACCACCTGTCTCCTTGTGGGTGTGATATATGGGATGATAATGTGTGCACATTAGCACATTAGATTTCTGTTAGCTGTTTGTATAGAGCAGTTGAGGGTGGGTTGGCTGCTACTGGTCACTGTCTATCATTGATCAGTTGGTGCAGAAGCATGTGGTTGCCCTTGCAAAGTGGGTGATGCTACAGGAGGTACCGATGTGGTAGGGTCATGTGGGCATGGCTACTTTCTTGTTACCAGCCACCAGTGTGGTTTCCCATGAAGTCCTTAGAAAGCAGAGCTGATCATCAGCTGCCCGGATTGGATACCACTTATAAATATTCAAAATGGGCACTTTATCAGGCCAATTGACAGTCCACAGCTCTGTTTGTCTCCTTATTTACTGTTTTTATTCAGTTTCTTCTACTAGTCAGTATTTAATCAACTTCTGTATCTTTCCCTTTGAAGCTCAGGGCTCCAGGATAATCCTCTCTATCTGTTTCTTTGTTGTAGAGGATCTGGGTAACTTGTCTGCCTATTCTGCCATTGCTTCTTATGCCTGGTGCATGAATTTGGGGGTCTGGTAAGAAAACGCCATTGGATGTTGTGTTAGGGCCTGAGAGAAAAGTTAAAAAGAGCCAGTCACTAGGCTGACCAATGCCTCTGAGCCACTTCAATGATTTTAAAACACACATTTTTAGCATCTTTAAAATCAGGAAGCATTTTACAATTAGTAACATGTCAGCTAAATTTGGAATTTTTTTATAGTGGTTTATAAAAAATGGTGAAAATTACAGGCTGTGGCATTTTACAGAAAGTGAAATCTGGTTTATCTTTTTATGTTTATTTTCACTACTACAGAAGATGTGATTAGTTTGACAACTATTCCAGTCATTCACCTTTGTCCAGTGAATTGATCTGTTTGTGTGTTTTGGTATCTCATTATGGTGGTTTTTTTTTTTTTAACAATAAAACATTTCAAGATACATCTCTTTATAGAATGGTATAGTGCTGTGCTTCTAAAACTTGACCAACAGAATCAGTAGAAACAAATGAAAAACCCAAAAAACTAAACCAGTTGCCATGAAGGTGACTCTGACTCATAATGGCAAACCTATGTGCATCAGAGCAGAGTAGAACTGTGCTTCATAGGGTTTTTCTTTTTTAAAGAATATATTTGTTTTATTTTTAAAATATGTTTTATATTTTTGTTATTGCTGAGAATACACACAGCAAAAACAGACATCAGTTCAAATTTCTACATGCACATTTCAGTGACTTTGATTACATTCTGCAAGTTGTATAACCATTCTCACCCTCCTTTTTGAGTTGTTCCTCCCCCATTAACATAAACTCACTGTCCTCTCAAGTTCCTACCTAGTCTTTCAAGTTGCTGTTGTCAATTTTATCCCATAATAAAAAACTGAAAAAACAAATTCATTGCAGTGAAGTCCATTTCAACTAAAATAACCCTATACCTTGTAAGACAGTAGAATTGTCCCATAGCGTTTCCGAAGCTGGAATCTTTATGAAAACAGACTGCCACATCATTTTCCTGCAGAGTAGCTAGAGGGTTCAAACCATCAACCTTTTGGTTAGTAACTGAATGTTTAACCACTTTGTCATGAAGGCTCCTTTGATTCTATATAGATAAATCTTAAAATGGCATATTGCTCAAAGCAGACATTCTTTACTACTTCCATAGGGTTTTCAATAGCTGATTTTTCAGAAGTAAATCACTAGGCCTTTTCTCCAAGAGGCTCTGTGAGGACTTGAACTTCCAGCCTTTCAGCTAGTGGCAAAAGGTATTAATCACTTGTGCCACTCAGAGAGTCCAGAATCTGCAAAGGAACTTTTAAAACAATATGGATACCCACACTCTCCTGAGTTTGTGGTTCTAAATGTGGCTGAGTATTTGCATTATTAGAAAGCTCTAGGACTGACTCTGATGATCAGAGAGATTTTAAGAACAAATCCATAGGTGAGCAAAAAGGAAGGACATTGATTTGCTCTATAAGATGTGTGTGAAAAAAATATTCTAATATTTAAATATCGCTGTCTTAATATAGGGAAAGAAGTCTACCCAAAAATCATGTTCCTTCATGTCTAAAGTTTCTCTGATTTTATTAAAAAACTACATTTATGCTCAATGAATTTTCCCAGCATTAATAAGTCAACTTTATTACCTAAAAAGTATTAAAAAATTAATTTTCAGTGACTGTCAAAGTTTAAATAAAATTTTAACCAGGGAAAATTAAATGAATTTCAACTGAGACTTCAAAATCATTCAAATTTAGTTCATTTTTAATATTGCTTCCATGGCTTATGGCACACTGATTTTCCCAGACATTATGGAATTGTACTAGTCTCTGGAATTCTGGGTTTTAGTTATTTAATTCTAATAAACTTCATTGCACATCAAGAGGCATGATTTAGAGGAAAAAAGCCAAGAATCACAGGAGACCTGCCATTAACTGTGTGACCTTAGGCAGGTCACTTAATTTCTTTTGACCCCAATTTTCTCATCTGTAAAATAATTAGGTAGGATTAGATGACCCCTAAGATTACTTCAGCCACTAACATTATATGGTTCTTGTGATCTGAATGGAGACAAAGCCATATTAGATTTACAGCTTATTGGTAGGGACTAATTAATTTGCAATTTTAAGTTAAGAGGTGATTTTGCTACTGGTGACCTTGAACTGTGATAATTCAGTGCACTAATCAATGAATCTCAGGGAATGTATTTCAAGAGAATTGAACTTCAAGAAAAAAAAAAGAGATTAGAAAATTAAGAAAATCTAGAAACTCATTTGAATACATATTTTTTTAATTCATTATAATTCCTATAATGAATTTAACATAAAATGTCCTTCAGAGCAAGTAATTTAAGAGAAACTTCTTTGTCCAGTAAAAGAAAACAAAAATAAAATTTAGTAAGAAAAGTGAGAGAGTTGTATCAGTTTGCATGGTATCAGTCCTAAGTAGCAGAAAATTGTACTCAGTAAAAGAAATCTATCAGCGTATATACTGTTAGTCTAGCTGTAATAAGGGGGTTCAGTCAGGCTTGATCAAGAATCTGGCTTAATTTTTCAGCAGCTCATTTGTCTCTACCTCCCTTTATGTATTGGTTTGTCTTAAATTGTCTTTCATAACGATAGCAAAATAGCTGCAGCAGTTCTCGGTCTCATTTGCACACATCACACTATTCAGAGCAAGGGAGCGATCTTTTCTTCCTGGTACCATGCAATAAAGGTCTGAATTTCACTTTTTCCAACCTGAACCAATCTCTTTGGTTAGTTGAATATCACATCTTTATTGACTTGATCTGGGTTACTGTTCCTCCCTCACCTAGTGGGAATGAGATTAACAGATGCATTGACATGAATTGGCCCCACCTGGAGCTGGGGTGGGGTCAATTCCTTTCAAACTACATGCATGCTACACATTGGGAGAGAACTGGTTCCCCAAGAGAAAACCTTGTTGCTCCTTGTTTTGTGCTGTCGAGTCTGACTCATAGTGACTTTATCGGACAAGGTAGAAGTGTCCCCATTGGGTTTCCAAGGCTGAGGTCTTTATAGAAGCAGATTGCCAGATTTTTTCTCTGAGGAGCAGCTAGTGGGTTAGCAGCAGAATGCTTAGCCATTGCACCTCCTGGGCTCCTTTGCTTGCCTTTGTTGTTGTTGTTGTTGTTATATGCCATCAAGTCACCCCGACTCATAGCGACCCCTCCTTGGGTTTCCGAGGCAGTATCACTAGGGAAGTAGGATTGCCCAACCTTCCTTCCGAGGAGTGGCTGGTGGGTTTGAACCGCCAGCGTTCTGGTTAGCAGTCAAGTGCCTTAGGCACTATGCTTGCCTTTAGGATAGGGAAAACCAGGAAGGCGTGATTTGCAGACATCTACAAGTTGAACAAGATTTCTGCATTAACCATGGAGAAAATGATGAACCTTATCACCTCAAGATTTTGTACTGAGTATAAGCCAAAAATAGGCACAGAAGTTCAGAATATTAAAAGTATAAAGGAAACCCAATATAAATAAACTTTATTTAAAATATGACAATAATATAGAGTGGCTAAGAGTTTGAGTTCAGATTTCAGTCCATGATAGCTATGTTACCTTGTCCTCTATCTATACATGGTTACAATAATAGTTATGTCATGGTGGTACATATATTTTGTGAGGACTTGACATAATGGATGTAAAATTCTTCTCAGATTTAGCTGTAGATATGCTTAGGTGTTAGCTGTAGCATTGCACTGATGAAATTTCAAAATACAAAAGACAGTGTCAAAAACACAAAAGACAGAGAAAGATAGTTTCCTGCCAGAGGATCTGAGAGGTCACAGCTGCAACATGATGCTTTATTTAGGGCATTCATATAGTTCTGAAAAGATACTACTTAATTGCACAGAGGTCAATAATTACCAACTGAAGAAAACTGAAGGATTGGGTTGTGAGGGAAGATGAAAAGAAAAATGAAACCTTTAATTGTCAGGGAAAGCTTCCTAACTGTAAGAGCTGGTGCTCTCCCTAAGGAAATGATGAAAGTTTTAACATTTTGAGACATTAAAAATGCAATTGGATAATTGAGTATCTAATTTACCTAGAACAAACCAGGCATATACAGACATATAAAAAATGTGCATTGGATAAATGAAGTTCTATAAATTATTGTATGTTAATTAATTCACCAAATACAGGTTGGGTACCTGCCAAGCACTGATGCAAGAGCTTGGAATATTTTGGTGAACAAATGAGACAAAAGTTCCTGCCTTTCCGAAGCTTACATTCATTATTTGCTTTCTAAGTAAATCATTTTTTAAGTTCACTGTTTTCTTCTCTTACAAACAGAGATTGTGTGAGGGAATCTTAACATTTTACGGGTAAGAAAATCAAGTTCTTTGTATTAATGGCAATCCCCAGGGTTTAACCGAATACATGCAAATTATATGAAATTGTAGCATTAAAAATAAGAGATAAAACTAAAAGTCTGACAATTATCAACAATTCGATCTCCACAATAATTTTGATCTGTGAAACACTGATATCTTACTTTACAATTTTTGTACATTATATTTATTATATTCTTGCAGGATAGGATGAGGCCCAGGATGTCCCCTCCACTGGGGTATCCTTTCTTTCTTGGACATCCAGGGGTCAGGTGAACCTGCCAAGGACTTGGAGCTGGGCCTTGGGACATAGTAAAGGACCTTGGGACCTAAGCCATGAAACTATGAAAAAAGGTATATGACTAAGGAGATATTTCATTTATGGTAGATTGTGCAGTGCTCAAAGTCTCATCCTTTACAAAGTGTCTTGCACAAAGTAGGTGCCCAACATGTACCCCCTGAGTAAGAATATATCATGTAACTTACCATAGTGTCAGGGACCTCTGGTGGCATAGTGGTTAAAGCAATTGGCTGCTAAACAAAAGGTAGATAGTTCAAATACACAGCCACGCCACAGGATAAAGATGAGGCAGTCTGCTTTCGTAAAGTTACAGGCTTATGGGGCAATTCTATTCTGTCCTATAGGGTCACTATGAGTTGGAATCAACTCGATGTCAGTGAGGTAAGTATTATAATGTCATGGAGCTAAAAATATGATTTGTTTGTCATCTGTGGGAGAATTTTGTCTTAGTAAGAAATCTGCATTTGTTTAGAAAATATATCTTGATAACTTGGAAATAAAAAGGTCATTTCAAGAGATGTGAGTAAGGATTGCTTATTACTCTGGAGAGGTCAGAGCAGAGGAAGAAGAGAGTGGGTGGGATGGGTCTGGTATAATGGCAGAGAGACGGGCAGAGTGTGTATGACCTCTTCCCACGACCTTGTGAAACTCGAGGAAAGTTTTAGAATGCATGAAATTGTTGGTTTAAATTGATCTTTTGTGGAAATCAGCGTAGAATTGGAATTTTGTATCTAGGTCAGTAGGAGCTGGAAACAAGGCAGTAGACACAAGTTCACAGGGTTCTGAGTACAAATGAGGTGGGTTCTGTATACTCCTGGGTCATGTAAATAAGGAATTTATAGGAGCTTACCTAAATCTTGTATTGAGAGGGTATAGGTGAGGGCAGGAGGACAGCCCGTTGATTGGCTGAGGACAGCAGATGGAGGTAGGAAGGCACTCAGCTGACAACTGGGTTACAATAAATAAAAACAAACTTCAGTGAAACCTGTGAGAGCAGGAATTCTGTGGGGACAGCCTTGTTTTTCTGGGCTTTGCAAGTTTTCCACCTTTGACAGGATGCTTACCACTTTTCTACCACTTTCGATTAAGAATCTACCACATAAACACCCAGTGAGTTTTCCTTCTCTGATATGTTTTCCCCTTACATATGGTTCCAGCTTTCATAGATGTTACTGTAGTAATGCACCCCTTCTTCACTGCTTGGCAAATCTGTCCTTTAATAATTCAGCCAACTGTACTTGTAGGTCCTTAGGCTAAGCGTTCAGAATTGATGCTTGAAATGTGTGATTGCAATTCTCTAACCCTTTCACACTTTCTTGCTGATTGATAATAGCAGCTGACATTTCTCAAGCAGTTACTATACATCAAGTGTGCTATCATTTTACAAACAGTATCTTTTAAATCTTTATACCAACTCTGTGAGGTAGGCACTGCTTTTATACTCATTTTACAGAAAAAGAAACTGAGACTTAAAAAGCGTAATTCTTGATTGGTAATTTTTTCTTTTGGTGTTTTAGAATGGTAATTAACTTTCCTGAGACCACACAACTATGAAGTGGTGAAGTAGGGATTTTCTTTTTTCTTTTTTAATATGGAGATTTGAACGCTGGCTATCTAACAACAAAACCTGTGTTCTTACATGCCAGACTCTATTAATTACACATCCCCTGAATGCCCAGTGTTTCATGTTAAGAGACAGAGTCGTAGGCATGTTTAAGAATGCATTCAGTTTCCAGAACAGAGAAATATTAACCTGGATCTAGACAGTGGTTTCCAACTTGTAGCTCACTAACTACCAGAACATCATGTAATTTTTTCAAAATGCCATGAATCTATATGTGTTCCAAATCCTTTCTATAGCCTGAATAAATAGTACAGACAGTCACATAACTCTTAAGTCATGAAACACCAAACACTCAACATACCAGGCTGACAGGAAATCCCGTCACAACCCCTGGGTTTCCTTGCCCAGGTTTGTCTTGGGGTCTTTGGGCTTTGTGCAGCTCCAGAGCATGAGGGGATCCCTGTATGAGAGGTCACTGTATGAGAGACTCAGCCCCTATGGGTCCCTTCACGTCCAGCTGCTCTGAGGTTCTCAGGTAGCCTGGATCCCTATGAGTTTGAAACCTGCCAGAATGTTGTTTTCAAGTAACTTTGACTTTCAGCCCTATACAGATTCCTGAGGCTTGGTGTTCTGAATATTTTTGCTTTTTAATGGTCAGTAGGTATTCCTTGAAAGACCTCTTTCAAGTGTTGAAGAGCAAACATGTCTCCTTGAAGACTAAGGTACGCCCAACCCAAGCCATGGTATTTTCAATCACCTCATGTATATCTGAGAGCTGGACAATGAATAAAGAAGACCAAAAAACAGTTGATGCTTTTGAGTTGTGGTGTTGGCGAAGAATACTGAAAGTACCATGTACTGCCAAAAGCACTAACAAATCTGCCCTGAAAGAAGTGCTGCTAGAATGCTCCTTGGAATGGAGAATAACCAGACTTCATCTCACCTACTTTGGTCATGTTGTCAGAAGGGACTATTCTCTGCAGAAGGATATCATGCTTAGTACAGTGGAGGGTCAGTGAAAAAGGGGAAGGCCTTCAACAAGGTGGGTAGATACAGTGGCTACAATGATGGGCTCAGGTATAGCAAGGATTGTGAGGCTGGCACAGGACTGGGCAGTGTTTCATTCTGCTCTACATAAGGTCATAGGGAAAGGAGATGACTCGATGACACCTAACAACAACAACAACAATTATTCCTTATTTTGGTAACAGAATCTTGATTTTCTTTGGGGACACGATTCTTCCTCACTTATGGTTCATTTGGGCTAGAAATAGACATGTGACTCAATTCTTGTCAGTAAGAGTATTTTGTCTCTTTGACCAGAGTGATTGGTTAAGAGATGGACAGAATCCCAAGCTAGGCCAATAAAGTCCAATCCAGGAATTACGGAACTATGCAGAGAGAGGATCTGACTCTGCTAGGGTTGAGAGGCCTAAACAGCTGGTAGGCAGGGGCAGAACTTGCATAAGAAAGTGACCAGCCCAAAGGAAAGCAGAGCAGAGAAATGGGCAGAGATGTATCTAACATTGGAGCTTTGGTTCCACCTATGCTTGGGCTTTCCAGGTGAGACAATAAATAAGATTTTGTGCTGACTTCACTTCGTATTGCAATTAAAAGATTGTTCATTGATAGTTCCCACTGATACACTGAGCTCCATGCTTGGAGTGCAGGGGAGCAAACAATTAAAATGTTAAACAAAATATATATTAAACCAACCAAACACATTGTCATTGAGTCAGATCTGACTCATGGCGACCCCCTCCTTGGGTTTCTGAGATGATATTGAATTACCTTTCCACATATATTTGACACATGAAGTAGAAGTTTATTTATTCAGGCTACGTGGAAATAGCTTCATCTAAATTAATGATGTTTCTAGAGTTTAGATAGATAATTCAAAAAGACCATAATAATAATAACTAATTTGGTACATTCCCAAAATTTTCTGGATGCATTCATTGGGTTTACTTTCTGTTATATGTATTAAGAAATGAGATTCATAAAATAGACATTTTTAAATAATTCAATTTAAATCATTAAACATTTGTTACTTACCAAAATATACAAACAGCAAATTTTTTGAATCATACAACCCTGTCAATATTACTCATTAGCTCCTGTGGTATGATGTCTCATTGTATAACATACACTGTAATAAATTTTCCTTCAATTTATTATAGTGATGTGAGTTTTTCAAAAAATAGTCATATAGAAAAATTGGAAAACTCCATCTTTGATGCTTTCATTGTCTATACTCTCAGATAAATGACCTGCATTTTTAAATGTATGTGGATGGTGCTGTAATTTTATAAAATAAAAATATTCATTTCAAAGATACAATGAATAGCCCTCTGACATTTTATATTTCTATAATCAGCAACTGTTATGCAGAGTTTTCTTGATTTTTTTTTTTTTTTTAGTAGATAGAGATTGTTAGCCTTAAGGAGTTAGAAGTGCTAATAGAGGGATTTGGTGTGCTTTGCTATAATGGTATTCTACACAATAAATTAAAAAAAATAAAAACAAAAAATCAGTTGCCATCTAGTGGACTCCTCCTTATGACAACCTCATGTGGGTAGAACTGTGCTTCAAAGAGTTTTCAATGGCTGATTTTGCAGCGGTAGATCTCTAGGTCTCTTTTCTGAGGCACCTCTGGTGGACTCAAAACTCTAAGGTTTTGATTAGCAGGTGAGCACGTTAACCACTTGTACAACCTAGGGACTCCTAAAACACTGTGGTGGTGGTTGTGTGCTGTCGGGTCGGCTCGACTCATAGCGACCCCTCCTTGGGTTTCCGAGGCAGTATCACTACGGAAGTAGATTGCCCAACCTTCCTTCCGAGGAGTGGCTAGTGGGTTTGAACCGCCAGCCTTCTGGTTAGCAGTCAAGTGCCTTAGGCAATATGCTACCTAAAACACTAGAGATTCCTAATGTCTACAGAATTCACCCACCACCAAATCGTTAGCATGGTTCGCTCCTTTGGAGACACATGTTGCCTCTGGTAAGTTAAAACCCTTTGCTGAAGAATTTCTCTTCTTTTACTAACCTCTTTTCACACTTCAAACTCTTAAAAAGGAAAATATTTCAGATCCTCATCAGAGAAAATCAACTCACTTCACTTGAACTCATTCAATGTTCAGCATCCCAGGTGACAACATGGAAGTTGATACATTTACTAGCCTGAACAAATGAAATACTAACAAAAAATCCAACCATTGCTTCTAAGGAGAATACTTATGATTCAGAATTAGGTAATTTTAGGATTAAGTTTTGTCAGTTTCCCTTCACACCTCTCCTTAGAGGAGAAAATTAATTAGTAGCTGATATCCCATGTATTTACAATTAAGGCTAACACATTTTAATCCATGGATGATGAAAGCTGCTCTAGTGTGCAATTCTCTTCCCTTGATGTATTTGCACTAAGGCGCCAGGGAGATATTTTTGTACCACTGTTACCTCTGCCTAACAGTAACTGCTTTGGAAAGGAAATCCATTTATCTGGGATGGAAAGAGAAGAGTTGGCAAATCTGTGACAACACACTGAGGATAAGATATTTTCAATAGTGACGAATTGGGAAAAATACATTTTTCACATAATTCATTCTATGTTTTTCTTCTCAACATACATTGTTACTGTTATGTTAGAATATGTCATGAAAATCTTTAACACACACACGCACATGTTGTTGTTATTGTTGTTTGCCGTTGAGTTAGACCTGACTCATAGGGACCCTTCCTTGGATTTCCTAGGCAGTATCACTACAGAAGTAGATTGCCTGACCTTCCTTCCAAGGAGTGGCTGGTGGGTTTGAACAGCCAGCTTTCTGGTTAGCAGTCAAATGCCTTACACACTATGCTACCAGAGCTCCTCACACACATACACATTTGCAAATATAAGAATATAAATACTTTTAAGAAGAAAACTATTAATCTTGAAAAGATTTTTCTTATAATTTTTATTATAATAATATGATTTCTAAAAATCACACACTGTTCTAAATCATTTTGTTGTTAGCAAGAGAGGATGATGAACTCCTCAGGACAACTGGTAAATCATGTGTAGGAAAACTATGCTCAGGAAAATACACAGAGATACCCACCACCAATTGCTTCCTCAGCTAGATGCTATGGGAGGTTACAATTAGAAGTTTGTACTCATTTTGGCGGTTCCAGCAGCTCCACAGGAGAAAGACCTGTAAAGATTAAAACAAAACAAAAAACAAATTCACTGCCATTGAGTCAATTCTGACTCATAGCAACCCCCATTGGGTTTTCAAGGCTCTAAGTCTTTACGGAAGCAGACTGCCTCATCTTTCTTCTGTGGAGTGGCTGGTGGGTTTGAACCACTGAACTTATGGTTAACAGCCAAATGCCTTCATCTCTACACTACCAGAGTTCCTTCCTGTGAATATTACAGCCTAAGAAAGCCTACGAGAGTAGTTTCACTGTGTTACATGAGGTCATTATGAGTTGGAATCAACTCTAGTTGGAATCAGCACACAACAATGGCTACACCAACTTTGCCACATCTACAAGTCCAGAAGAAGCTGCAAAGTTAAATGTGTCTCACACGCTATGCTCTGTGGCACAATGAAAAACTAATGTGTACCTAGCATAGAACATTACTTCCTCTTTCCATATTTTCCCCTCTGTTTTCTACTCTTCTTCATTATTTCCTAGTGGGCATCTTGAACCAGAGGTCTGACGCAGATGGAAAATTGCTTCTTGTGGAAACTTGTTTTGTAGCCCCCATGACTATTTTCTTCTCATGCTTTGACTGTTCTTTTTCTCTTTATATTTTGCTACATCTCTGTCCCCTACATGCTTTCTTAATGTTGCTCTTCCAGCATTCTGTCGTACCTCTCTTCCTTTTTCTCAGGTTCCTTCCTCTTCAATCTTTCTCTTCTACTCAGAAGGGTTTAAATAATACATTTTAACAATTATTTCCAAATATGAATCTCAAGTCTCTACCTCACTTTTGACCTCTAAAATTGTACATCCAATTGCCTACTGGGGATCTTTATTTAGGTGTTTGTTTTAACTTGAATTCTGCCTAGAAAGCAGAGTCAGAGACAAGGTAATTTGTTTCTGAATGTGATCTCAGTGAACAGAAGTAGGCAAGGAATTGTGGGAAAAGGGACAGAGGGAAAGCTATTTTAAGGGTGTCATTCTGTACTGGTCTTTACGAGACTCCTCAGAACTTTTTTACACAGAGAATGAAAGGAAGAAACTTTTATCTATTGGGAACTATCCCTCATTTTTTGAGCATTGGCTCACTTTGTCTTTATTCCCTCACACTTCTGGTTGTATATGTATGAATGCTGAGTGGAATTGCTTGCTACAGTCATCCCACCCCAAACTATGACAGAAGCCTCTCTGGAAAGGAGCTAGAATTGCCCAGGGTGCGTTTGAGCACAGACACTGTCAGTAGAAAGTAGGTCAAAACCTGTACTGAACTGTTTACCACATTCTTGACTGGATTCAAAGGCATATCTGAGAGTCTGGATGGTGGTGCTCAGGAGGGGTCTAATGCTGGGTGCCTCAGATACTTCAAGCCTAAATGTCAATAGTCAATGAAACGTGTTTTATTGACTATGCAAAGGCATTTGATTGTGTGGATCATAACAAATTATGGACAACATTGAGAAGAATGGGAATTCCAGACACTTAATTGTACTCATGAGGAACCTGTACATAGACCAGGAGGCTGCCATTCGAACAGAACAAAGGGATACTGCATGGTTTAAAATCAGGAAGGGAGTGGGCCAGGGTTGGATCTTTTCACCTTATTTATTCAATTTGCATACTGAGCAAATAATGTGAGAAGTTGGACTATATGAAGAAGAACATTGCATCAGGATCAGAGAAGGCTCATTAACAACATGAGATATGCAGACAACACAATTTTGCTTGCTGAAAGTGAGGATGACTTGGAGCACTTACTAATGAAAATCAAAGACTACAGTCTGCAGTATGAATTACACCTCAATATGAAGAAAACAAAAATCCTCACAACTAGACCAATAAGCAGCATCACGATAAATGGAGAAAAGATTGAAGTCGTCAAAGACTTCATATTACTTGGTTCTACACTCAATGCCGGTGGAAGCAGCAGTCAAGACATCAAAAGATGTATTGCATTAGGCAAATCTGTTGTAAAAGACCTCTTTCAAGTGCTGAAGAGTAAAGATATCTCCTTGAAGACTAAGATGCACTCAGCCCAAACCATGGTACTTTCAATCACCTCATATGCATGTGAATCTGGACAGTGAATAAGGAAGATGCAAGGAGAGTTGATGCTTTTGAGTTGTGGTGTTGGCAAAGAATGCTGAATGTACCGTGGACTGCTAAAAGAACTAACAAATCTGTCCTGGAGGAAGTGTAGCCAGAATGCTCCTTGGAAGTGAGAACGGTGAGACTTTGTTTCACCTATTTTGATCACGTTAGAAGGGACCATTATCTAGAGAAGGATGTCATGCTTGATAAAGTCCAGAATCAATGAAAGAGGGGAAGGCCCTCAGCAAGATGGATTGACATGGTGGCTGCAGTGATGAGCTCAGCTATAGTAGGGATCATGAGGCTGGCACAGGATTGGGCAGTGTTTTGCTCTGTTATAAATAAGGTCATTATGAGTTGGAGATGACTGGATGGCACATAACAACAACAACAAATATCCTATAAAGAAGTCATTTTCTACACCTGCAAACCAGTTCCTTCTACACTTTCTATCTTAGGTAAATGGTAAAGTCTCATAGGCAGTCTCCCAAAAGTGGCAGTTAACCTTTATCTAATGCCTTTTTCTCACATTCTATATTCAAGTGATCACATCATCCCATGAACATATTCAAATATGGGCTCTCCTTGGTATCTTCAATTAAAAAATTTGCCCAGTTATTAGTTTTAAATCTGTAGCTTTTTGTATACTAACTGTGCACAATCCAGAAAGGATATAGAATTATAGGAAGTTAGCAGGGGTACACTGAAAGGTAGGTCTTTTTCAGATCTATTTAAATTATTTTTGCAAAATCAGGAGGCCAGAGAATGGCAGGACCAAAACTCAAACCGGTCTTGTGAGCCCACATTTATGCTTCTCTTAGTACAATGTAGTTGCCTCTCATTTATTATGTGGACACTAATTATTGAACCAAGGCAAAAGACTGTTGCAAAACAAATAATTGGTGTTAAGGACAGTGCATTCCTTTCTCATCTTTGAATCATTAACACCTAACTCAGTGTCTTTACTTTGCAGATACTTAAGAAATATTAGTTTCATTGCATTGGTTTTAATATTTTCTCTTTCTATTAGAAGGAGAGCTGATGCTTTTTGAGTTGTGATGTTGGAGAAGAATGCTAAGAGTACCATGGACTGCTAAAAGAACTAACAAATCTGTCCTGGAAGAAGTGCAGCCAGAATGCTCCTTAGAAGCGAGAATGGCCAGACTTCATCTCACATCCTTTGGTCATGTTATCAGAAGAGACCATTCCCTGGAGAAGGATATCATGCTTGGTAAAGTGGAGGGCCAACAAAGAAGGGGTAGGTCCTCAAGGACATAGATAGACACAGTGGCTGCAACGATGGGTTCAGGTACAGCAAGGATCATGAGGATGGCGCGGGACCATGCAGTGTTTTCTTCTGCTACGCATAGAATCACTATACGTCAGAGAGGATTCAATGGCACCTGACAACAACAACAGCAATGAGAGAAATTATTCCTTCTTTTTCATTTAACTGTTAACTACTGTGATAGTTGGGGTTGTGTGTCAACTTGGCTAGACCATGATTCTGAGTGGTTTAAGCAGTTGTGATGTGGCTACTCCCATGATAAGATCAGATGTATATGCTTTGAGAAGCCAATCCATGGAAAGGGAGTTTCCCCAGGGGAGTGGCCTGCTTCCTGCTTCATATATATATATATACATGTTGGGCAATCTACTTCCATAGGGACACCTCCTCGGAAATCCAAGGTGGAGTTGCCATAAGTCAGATATGACTTGACAGCCATGGGTTTGTTTTATATATTCCTATTGTTGTTAGGTGCTGTCGATTCATCTCTGACTCATAGCAGCCCTATGCACAGCAGAACAAAATACCACCCAGTCCTGAGCTATGATTCTTGCTATACTTGAGCCCATCGCTGCTGCCACCATGTCAATCCATCTCATTGACAGCCCTTTCCTCTTTCATTGACCCTCCACCTTACCAAGCATGACATCCTTCTCCAGGGAATGGTCCCTTCTGACAACATGACCAAAGTATGTGAGCCAAAGTCTGGCCATTCTCGCCTTCAAGGAGCTTTCTGGCTGTACTTCCTCCAGGACAGACCTGTTAAAGTTCTTTTAGCAGTCCATGGTACGTTGAGCATTCTTACACAACATCACAGCTCAAAAGCATCAATTCTTCTTCAGTCTTCCTTACTCATTGTCCAGCTCTCACATGCATGTGAGGCAATTGGAAATACTATAGCTTGTGTTAGTCCTCAAAGGGATATCTTTGGTCTTCAGCACTTGAAAGAGGTCCTTTGAAACCAATTTGCCCAGTACTCTACATTATTTGATGTCCTGACTTCTGCTTCCATTGGCATCAATTGTAGAACCAAGCAGTGTGAAATCTGACAATTTCAATCTTTTCTCCATTTATGGTAATGTTGCTTATAGGTCCAGTTGTGAAGATTTTTGTTTTCTTTATATTGAGATACAATCCATACTGCAGACTGTATTCTTTAATCTTCATCAGTAAGTACTTCAAGTCATCCTCACTTTCAGCAAGCAAAGTTGTGGTTGTCAGCTTATCACAGGTTGTTAATGATTTTTCTTCCAATCCTGATGCTACATTCTTCTTCATATAGTCCAGCTTCTCTATATACATATAGATATCTATATCTATATGTATTATAGATCTATAATATATAGATATATAGATATAGATATATGGACATCCTAGGAAAAAGAGAGAACCTTCTGTGGATATGGATCCTGTTGTGCTGCCTACAACTGTCCATGAGCAAACATTCTGCCTGATGATCTTAGATTCATCATCTGCCCAAGTCAACAGCTGCTATACTGCCTACCAACCTTGAGCTCCTCAGCCCCTGTAGCTGCGTGAATCAAGAAAAGGCTCCAGTTTGACATTTGATCCAAGAGCTTGGGACTTGTCAACTTCTATAACTATGTGAGCCATTTTCCTAAGATAAATTTTTTTTTTTCTCTCTCTAAGCTTTACTGGTTTTGCTTCTTTAGAGAACCTAGCCTAACACATTTGGTACCAAAGTGATTCTAGATATATGAAATCATAAGGATGTGTTTCCTAAATTGGTTCTCACCAATTCTGTTTTGTTTCTCCAATTTGGTTAATTTTAAAGACACTGGTAACTCTGCTTCCATTAGTAAAGAGAGCCCTGCTCATCTGTGGCATGAAGTGGCAACATTAATATGCAAAATAGAACTACCAATAGATCAAGTATTTTTGATAAGTGAGGCTCTGGGTGACCATATGTTTGATACTTTTCTGCAATTTTGTCAGCATGAGGAGTATAAGGAAGCTGGTTGGTTGGTCCTACTTATGCTAAACAAAGTGGTGAAAGAGCTCAATGAGTTTAGGGATCCTGAGTCACAGCTCAAGCACCGCATACATGACCTCAATGTTTCCAGCTGTGCCCTAAAGAAAGCCTTATTTCTTCTAGTAACAGAGCTGATATTGCCAAAAACTAAACCCAGAGTATTATTGTAAGGGTGGCTGAATACAACACCAGTCGAACTGCTAACCCAGAATTGTATCTGAAGTTAAAGTGAGGGCATTGATTGGGAAAAAATGGGATCCTGAAACCTGGAATGGGGGCATATAGGCAGATGGTAATGAAGATGAGGATATGGAGCCTGTAAATTCTGTTGAATCTCTCCTGCCAACACCATTCCTCCCATCTGAAGGGATTACTATAAAATTATCCCTTCCATCTCCATTTGATGGGATTAACCCAACTGTTCCTGCTGGGTCATTGCCTGTGGTAGATGCCATGAAAGACATTGCTGGATGTTCTCAGTAACTGCCCCAACTACTCATTGCCATTGCTAGACCTATAACTAAAGTACAAGCAAGCCCCAAAAGGTGAAATACAAAGTGTGACTGAGGAAGTGGCACACTACACCTGAAAAGACCTACTTGATTTTTCTAACATGTACAGACAGAAACCTAGAGAATATATGTTGTTGTTAGGTGCCATCAAGTGGTCTCCGACTCATAGTGACCTTATGTACAACAGAACAAAACACTGCATGGTCTTGTGTCAGCCTCACCATCCTTGCTATACCTGAGCCCATTGTTGCAGCCACCATATCCATCCATCTTGTTGAGGGCCTTCCCTTTTTTCGTTGACCCTCCACTTTACCAAGCATGATATCTTTCTCCAGTGAATGGTTCCTTCTGATAACATGACCAAAGGATGTGAGAAGAAGTCTGGCCATTCTTGTTTCCAAGAAGAATTCTGGCTGCATTTTATCCAGGATTGATTTGTTAGTTCTTTTAGCAGTCCATTGTACTCTAACTATTCTTCACCAGCACCAGAACTCAAAAGACTCAACTCTTCTTCCGTCTTCCTTATTCATCAGTCAGCTCTCACATACATAAGACGTGATTGAAAATACAATGGCTTGGGTTAGGCACACCTTAGTCTTCAATGAGACATCTTTGTTCTTCAGTACCTGAAAGAGGCCTTTTGCAGCAGATTTTTCCCATGCAATACATCATCTGATGTCTTGACTGCTGCTTCCACTGGTTTTGATTGTAGAACAAAGTAATATGAAATCCTTGACAACTTCAATCTTTTCTCCATTTATTGTGATGCTGCTTATTGGTCCAGTTGTGAGGATTTTTGTGCTCTTTATATTGAGGTGTAATTCATACTGCAGACTGCAGTCTTTAACATTTATCAGGAAGTGCTTCAAGTCATCCTCATTTTCAGCATGCAAAGTTGTGTCATCTGCATATCTCAGGTTGTTAATGAGTTTTCCTACAATCCTGATGACACATTCTTCTTCATTCAGTTCAGTTTCTCAGATTATTTGCTCAGCATACAGATTGAATAAGTATGTTGTAAGGTTACAACTCTGACACACTCTCTTCCTGATTTTATACCAGGCAGTATCCCCTTGTTCTGTCTGAATGACATTCTCCTGATCTATGTTCAGGTTCCTCACAAGTACAATTAAGTGTTCTGGAATTCCTGTTATTTTCAATGTAATCCATAATTTGTTATGATCGACACAATTGAATGCTTTTGCATAGTCAATAAAACATAAGTAAACAACTTTTTGGTATTTTTAACTTTCAGCCAAGATCCATCTGACATCAGCAATAACATCTCTTGTTCTATGTCCTCTTCTGAATCTAGCTTACATTTCTGGAAGTTCTCTGTCAATTTACTACTGCAATTGTTTTTGAATTATCTTCAGCAAGATTTTACTTGCATATGATATTAATGATAAACCAAACTAACCAAAATATTGTTTGATAATTTTCACATTCTGTGGAATCACCTTTCTTTGGAATGGGTACAAATATGAATCTCTTCCAGTCAGTTGGCCAGGTAGCTGTCTTCTAAATCTCTTGGCACAGCTGAGTGCCTCCAGTGCAGCATCCATTTGTTGAAACATCTAAATTGGTATTCCCTCAATTCCTGGAGCCTTGTTCTTTGCCAATTCCTTCAGAGCAGCCTCAACTTCTTCCTTCAATACCATTGGTTCTTGATTATATGCCATCTCCTGAAATGGGTGAACATCGACCAATTCTTTTCATTACATTGATTCTGTGTTTTTCTGCCACCACCTTTTGGTTTTTCCTGAGTCATTCAATATTTTGCCCATAGAATCTTTCAATATTGCAACTGAAGGCTTGAATAATTTCTTTAGCTCTTATAGCATGAGAAATGCTGAGTGTATTCTTCTGTTTTGGTTTTCTAACCCTAGGTCTTTGCACATTTCATTATAATAATTGCCTTTGTCTTCTAGAGCTACTCTTTGAAATCTTCTGTTCACCTCTTTGATCTTGTCATTTCTTCCATTTGCTTTAGCTACTCTCTGATCAAGGGGAAGTTTCAGAGTCTTTTCTGACACCTATATTGGTCTCTTTTTCCTTTCCTGTCTTTTCAACAACCTCTTGCTTTCTTCATAGATAAAGTTCTTGATGTCATCCCACAATATGTGTGGGATGAATATGTGTGGGAGTGGCTATTGAGGGTGTAGGATAATGGTGCAAGGAATGTATCATTGGCTTGGTCTGAGTTTATTGATTTAGGCTCACTAAGTAAGGATTCTTCATTGTTTCACATTGAGAGTTTTGGAAAGGATCTAGTTGCTTATTAGGTTGGTTTACCAAAACATAGCTTATGCAGTGGCCTACCTGCTAAAAGGGGCAGGAAGGCCGCATCTCCTGACCTCCTCTAACCCCACAAGAGGAAGACAGAATCACCGTCAGTAGCCCAAGGTCTCTTCCTGTGAGGCCAGACACCCTGACACCAATCATTCCTCCTGCAGCACCCACCATCTTTCTGCTGGATTTAATAATTCACTGCAGTGACCACACAGAACTCACAGATTATGGGGTTAATAGGGAAGCACCAGGCTACAATTCAAGTTCAGGAACAATGCTCAGTCTCTCTCAGCCCATCATCTCTCAGCTAACAGTCTCTCACAGTCTCTCTCCTAGCAGTGCATGTCTCTCAGTGTCTCTCTCAGCAATGTGTGTCTCTTGTGTGTGTCTCTCTCAGGAGCTTGCTTCCCTCAGCAGCATGTCCTTCTCAGCCAGCAGTAAGAGAGACTTCTGCTTCTAGGAGTGCTCCTTTTGAGGCCAAACCAACCAATCCCAACAACAGTGTTCTATACATCTGAGAGAGAGCAAACTTCCCAGAAAATTATTTTGTGCTGTTCCCAACAGAAATACCCCAGGTGTATGATTTTAACAATCAGGAGCTACTCAGTTTCTCACAGCAAATTCCACCAAGACTTATGGCTAGTAAAGCCATGCCAGTTAATTTATTACACCGCACTACCTTAAGTCAAGTTGAAGTACCAGAACTACCTTGGTATAATGTGGAAGAAAGTATCCAGAGGCTTAGGGAAATTGGCATGTTAGGATGGATTTATCAGATTAGACCCCTAGACCCAGAAATGGAGAGCCCAGAGGACACAACTTTTACCACTATGGTGAGGAACAAATTTGTGAAGGGAGCCCCAGCATCCCTGAAGACTACTGTGATTGCTATTTTATGTAAGCCAGATTTGACAGTAGGAACTGCCTTAATTGAATTAAGACACTTAACTATAATGGGGCTGATTCGACCCTGTGGTGGCAGGGGCCAAGTGGCAGCAGTTAGTTGACAAAGACAAAGTGGACACGATTACCATAATGGACAGCTGAGTCACACAGTAATCAGAATACTCTGATTAGTATGTCTACTTAGGCAGGGTGTTCCTAGGAGCAAAATACATGGTAAATCTAAATATTTATTTGATCTATATAGACAGAAGAATTCTAGGTCACATGAACAGCTATCTAGATTAAGTTACCAGAATACAGAGTCACAGCCCCTCAATTCCCAGACTTGAGTCAGTTTACAGACCCAAAACCCTTTGAATGAGGCTGGATCCCCTTAAGGAAGGACTCCACCACATTGCCAAAAATATACCATCAATCTTTCTCCTAGCCTTCCCCAAAGGGATCTGAGGCTTTTTACAAGAGTGACTGTTCATTGGGGAAAAGGAAATAATCAGACTTTTGGGGGATTACTAGATACTGGCTCTGAACTGACACTAATTTCAGCAGTCCCAAAGCATCACTGTGTCCCACCAGTTAGAGTGGGGATATATGGAGGTCAAGTTATTGATGGAGTCTTAGCTCAGGTGCATCTCCCAGTGGATCCAGTGGGTCCCCAAACCCATCCTGTAGTGATTTCCTGAGTTCCAGAATGAATAATTGGAATAGATATACTGAGCAATTGTCAGAATTCCCACATCGGGTCCCTGACATGTGGGATAAGGGCTATTATGGCAGGAAAAGCCAAGTGGAAGCCATTAGAACTGTCTCTACCTAGAAAAAGAGTAAACAGAAAGCAATATCCCATCCCTGGAGGTGTTGCAGAGATTACTGCCACCACCAAGGACTGACAGCATGCCTTATACACCATCATGTATCCTACATAGCATTGCTTTGGATCAAGGGACTCACTTTACAACAAATGAAGTGTGGCAATGGACCTATGCTCATGGAATTCACTGATGTTACTATGTTCTCCATCATCCTGATGCAGCTGGCTTGATACAGTGATGGAATGGCCTCCTAAAACAAATTATAGTGCCAACTAGGTGGCCATACCTTGAAGGGTTGGGACAATGGCCTCCAGGAGGCTGTATATGCTCTCAACTAGCATCCAATATATGGTGCTGTTTTTCTGATAGCCAGAATTCATGGGTCCAGGAATGAAAGGGTGGAAATGGGAGAGGCACTACTCACTGTTACCCCTAGTGACCCACTCAAAAACTTTTGTTTCTTATCCCTGTGACACTATGCTCTGCGGGTCTGGAGGTCTTAGTCCCAAAGAAAGGAATACTCCCATCTGGAGACACAATACTGATTGCATTGAACTGGAAATTAAGAATGTCACCTGGCCATTTTGGCTTCCTCATGCTTCTGGATCAACAGAAAAAAGAAGAGAGTTATTGTACTGTCTGGTGTGATAGACTCTGATTACCAAGAGGAAATTGGATTGATATTACATAATAGAGGTAAAGAAGAATATGTCTGGAATACAAGAGATTTTTAGGACATCTCTTAGAACTATCATCTCCTGTGATTAAAATCAATGGAAAATTACAGCAACCCAATACTGATATGACTACTATTGGCCCAGACCCTTCAGGAATGAAGGTTTGCATCACCCTACCAGGCAAAGAATGATGACCAGATGAGGTGCTTGCTGAGGAAAAGGGAAATATGGAATTTGGTGGAAGAAGGTAGTTCTGAATATCAGCTATGGCCATGTTACCAGTTGCAGAAATGAGTACTGTGATTGTTATATTTCTTCATTTTATGTGTGCATCAAATATTTTTGTTTTCTTCAGTTATGAACTATAAAATGTAAACAGGTTTAATGCATTTTCAGTTGTACACATGTTAGTGTATTATGTTAGGTACAAACAAGAGTTTATATTGTCCTTATTTAGAGAATATACATGACAAAGGAGATGTGTACAACTGCCAAGTTGATAAGGAGTGGACTGTGATAATTGGGGTTGCAGGTCAACTTGGCTGGACCATGCTTCTGAGTTGTTGAAGCAGCTGTGATGTGGTTATTTCTATGATGAGATTGGGTGTATATGCTTTGAGAAGCCAATCCATTGAAAAGGAGTTTCCCTAAGGGTGTGGCCTGCTTCATATATATATATATGAGGAGTCAGCCGCAGGGATCCAGGTGGGGAAAGGGAACTCAGGCCACACTCTAAAGTGGCAAGGCAGGAAAATGGGAGAAAGGAGAGGAAAAGGCCAGGGGATTGGGACAGAATAAAGAATCAGCTTCAGGAATCCAGGTGAGGAGAGAGAACCCAGGCCACACCCCAAAGCGGCAAGGTGGGAAACCGGGGAAAGGACAGAAAGAGCCAGAGGGACTGGGACAGAGCAAGGAGTCAGCCGCAGGAATCCAGGTGAGAAGAGAGAACACAGGCCATGCCCCAAAAGGGGCAAGGTGGGAAAGCAGGAAAAATGAGTAAAAGGCCAGGGAGACTGGGACAGAGCAAGGAGTCAGCTGCAAGGATCCAGGTAAGGAGAGGGAACCCAAGCCATGCCCCAAAGTGGCAAGTCAGGAAACTGGAAAAAGGACAGAAAAGGCCAGAGGGACTGGAACAGAGCAAGGGGTCAGCTGCAGGGATCCAGATGAGGAGAGGGAACACAGGCCACGGCTCAAAAGTGGCAAGGTGGAAAAGCAGGAGAAAGGAGAGGAAAAGGTCAGGGGAACAGGACAGAGCGAGGAATCAGCCACAGGAATCCAGGTAAGGGTGGTTGGAGAAGTTTCCAACAGCGAAGGGAGACAAACTTGTCTGTCGGTTTGTCCTACTTTGGTGACGTGTTTCTGTGAGTCTTGAGGCTGTGTCACTGGTGTTACAAACTCAGTAGGGTGCACATGGTACACAGGTATCAGCCTGGCTTGCAGCCTGAGACAGACTAGGAATAGGGAAGAGACCATCCAGTTCTCAAAGAATTGGCCAGGGAAAATCTTATGAATAGCAAAGAAACACTGCTTGATACATTACTGTGCAACTTTATGAATAGTCCAGAAACATTGTCCAATACAGAGGAGGAGGATGAGTCACTTAGATTAGAAGGCTATCAAAACAGGACTGGGAAAGAGCTGCATCATCAGAGTAAAACCAGCCTCTCTCATGTAGATAAGGTAAAGCTTTTGAGACCTACATTTGCTGATGTGGCATCACTCAAATTGAGGAGAAACAGCTGGAAACATCCATTAATAATTGGAACATGGAATGTATGAAGTATGAATCTAGGAAAATTGGGAGTTGTCAAAAATGAAATGGAATGCATAAAGATTGATAACCTAGGCATTAGTGAGATGAAATGGACTGGTTTTGGCCATTTTGAATCAGACAACCATATGATCTACTATGCCAGGAATGGCAGTTTGAAGAGGAATGGTGTGGCATTCATCATCACAAAGGATGTTTCAAGATCTGTCCTGAAGTACAATGCTGCTAGTGATAGGATAATATCCATACACCTACAAGGAAGACCCGTTAATACAACTATTATTCAAATTTATGCACCAACCACCAAAGTCAAAGATGAGGAAATTTAAGATTTTTATCAACTTCTGCAGTCTGAAATCGACTGAACATGCAATCAGGATGTGTTAATTATCACTGATGACTGGAATGCAAAAGTAGGAAACAAAGAAAATCACTGGTAGTTGGAAAATTTGGGCTTGGTGACAGAAATAATGCTGGAACTCACATGGTAGAATTATGCAAGCCCAACGACTTATTCGTTGCAAACACCTTTTATCGACAACACAAATGGTGGCTGTACAAATGTACTTCACCAGATGGAACACACAGGAATCAGATTGACCTTATCTGTGGCAAGAGGCAATGGGAAAACTCAATATCTTCAGCAAAAACCAGGCCAGGAGCTGATTGTGTAACAATCAACTGCTCATATGAAAGTTCAAATTGAAGTTAAAGACATTTCAAACAAATCCAAGAGAGCCAAAATGTGATCTTGAATATATCCCTCCTGAATTCAGAGACCATCTAAACAATAGATTTGATGCATTGAACACCAATGAACAAAACCCAGAGGAATTGTGGGATGACATCAAGAGCATCATCCATGAAGAAAGCCAGAGGTAATTAAAAAGACAAGAAAAGAAGAAAAGACCAAAATGGATGTCAGAAGAGACTCTGAAACTTGCCCTTGAGTGGAGAGTAGCTAAAGCAAATGGAAAAAATGACAAGATAAAATAGCTGAACAGAAGATTTCAAAGAGCAGCTCGAGAAGACAGAGGCAATTACTATTACGAAATGTGCAAAGACCTGGAGTTAGAAAACCAAAAGGGAAGAATATGCTCAGCATTTCTCAAGCTGAAAGAATTGAAGAAAAAAATTAAGCCTCTAGTTGCAATATTGAAAGATTCTATGGGAAAAATATTGAATGATGCAGGAAACAGCAAAAGAAGACGAAAGGAATACACAGAGTCACTGTACCAAAAAGAACTGGTCAATCTTCATCCATTTCAAGA
>NW_006921863.1:3402788-3410159 GCF_000298275.1 Orycteropus afer afer
TCATGGTTGTATCCTTTCCCCATATTTATTCAATCTATATGCTGAGGAAATAATCCAAGAAGCTGGACTCTATGAAGAAAAATGTAGCATCAGAATTGGAGAAAAATCATTAAAAAACTGAGATATGATGATGATACAATTTTGCTTGCTGAAAGTGAGAATGACTTGAGGAACTTACTCATGAAGATTGAAGAATACCGTCTGCAGTATGGATTACATCTCAATATAAAGAAAACAAAAACCTTCACTACTGGACCAATAAACAACATCATGATAAATGGAGAAAAGATTGAGGTTGTCAAAGAATTCACTTTCTTTGGTTCTACAATCAATGCCAGTGGAAGCAGAAGTCAGGACATTAGATGACATGTAGCACTGTGCAGGTTGGCCATGCAGGAACTCTTTCAAGTGCTGAGGAGCAAGGATGTCTCCTTGAGGATTAAAGTGTGCCCAACACAAACCACGATATTTTCAATTGTCTTGTATGCATGTGAGAGCTGGTCAATGAATAAGGAAGACTGAAGAAGAGTTGATGCTTTTAAGTTTTGGTGCTGGTGAAGAATGCTGAAAGTTCTATGGACTGCTGAAAGAACTATAAGATCTGTCCTGGAGGAAGTGCATCCAAAATGCTCCTTAGAAACAAGAATGGCCAGACTTCGTTTCACCTATTTTGGCCATGTTGTCAGAAGACAACATTCCCTGGAGAAGGACGTCATGCTTGGTAAGGTGGAGGGTCGATGAAAGAGGGGAAGGCCTTCAATGAGATGGAGTGACACAGTGGCTGCGACAATGAGCTCAGGTATAGCAAGGATCATGGAGCTGGAGTGAGATCAAGCGGTGTTTCATTCTGCTGTGCATGGGGTTGCTATGAGTCGGAAATGACTGGACGGCACATAACAACAACAACAACAACACACACACACACACACATGTGGGCATCCTAATAAAAAGAGAGAACCTTCTGTGGATATGGATCCTGTTGTGCTGCCTACAACTCTCCGTGAGTGAACAATCCACCATTCTGCCTGATGATCTTGGATTCATCATCTGCCGAAGTCAAAAGCTGGTATACTGCCTGACAACCTTTAGCTTGTCAGTCCCTGCAGCTGCATGAATTGACAAAAGGCTCCAGTTTGACATTTGATCCACGAACTTGCGACTTGTCAGCTTCTATAACTATATGAGGCATTTTCTTAAGATAATTTTTTTCCTCTCTATATAAGCTTTAGGAGCTCTGGTAGCATAGTGCCTAAGGCACTTGACTGCTAACCAGAAGGCTAGTGGTTCAAACCCACCAGCTACTCCTCAGAAGGAAGGTTGGGCAATCCTACTTCTGTAGTGACACTGCCTCGAAAACCCAAGGAGGGGTTGCTATGAGTCAGGGCTGACTCAACGGCAAATAACAACAACAACAACAACATATAAGCTTTACTGGTTTTACTTCTCTAGAGAACCCAGACTAACACAACTACTAATGGCAACTATTAAGTGCAAACAACAAATAATCTACTCCCTTCATGTGTTCAGTATGTAATGCTATACACCTATGATGTTCATGGAACTAAACAGTCTTGGATAGCTATTGTATTTACAATGCTAGATGATGCAAGATACATCAAAAGAACATTGAAGAGGGAGTTCTGGTAAGATGGTGGAATAGGTGGACAGATTGCACAGACCCTCTTCAACAAAGGACAGATATAGAAGATAATCCTGGAGCCCTGAGCTTTGAAAGGAAAGCTATAGAAGTGAACTAAACTCCAACTAGTAGAAGAACCTGCATGAAAACACTGAAAAAGGAGACATACGGAGCTGCTGTCTGTCAGCAATCCTGATGGCATGGACAGCTTGGATATTGCTGAGTGATGTTAGAACCTAAGAATTAACCTAAATATTGGCCCTGCTAGCCAGGGTTTGCACAGAGGACTGCACTGGTGGTTGATGAATAAAAGGGGAAGGCGGGCTGAGCTGTGGACTTCTGCCTGTCCAGAGGGTGCAGCTATTTTGAATGTTTACAAGTGGTTCGACCATTTTGGATATTTAAAGCTACAGTATTCTCCCAGATTCCAGGGACTTAAGAATAGGCTCCAGTTGCCATGAACCACAAGGGCATTCAGGACACGAACTACTGGAAACATTCTAGTTTTCAGCTTTTTCTCTCTTCCCTGTTTCTGGTTCTCATTTTCTTTCTTTCTTGTGGTTAATCCCATTCCTTTCTTTTCTTTTTGGATTTTTCTCAATTTTTTCTTTGCTATTCTCCTACTCTACATTTTTTCTCTTATTGCCCTCTTCTCAGGTATTCCCCCCCCCCTTGTTTTGGTGATTGTTCCTGTGTGTTTATGTTGTGTGTCTTTTGTCCACTTGCTTTTATATTTTTGATGGTTTTTCAATTGCTGTTTTTGTCTAACTGAGTGGGAGACAGTCACAGTGTCCATATGACACAACTAAACTTGCACCTCCTGCACCTTCACTTACTGAGAGCCACCATTTCCTTCTCCACCAACTGTCCAACAATAAACAAACACCAAGAAGAACCTGACTAACCCTTAACTTCTCTTCACAAACAGATAACAGAGATCTAAATACAACAATGTCACAATGTCTGAGAGAAAACAGATCATCACAGTTCACACAAAGAAGCAAGATAAAGTCATAGAAACAAGGGATCAGGATATAGACCCAGAACACACCTCTGAGGAAGAAGCAGCATTGGAACTTTCTGGTAAGGAATTCAAAAGAATTATATTTAGGTATCTTCAAAGGATTGAGAGACAGATCAAGAAAAACACTGACAAAATTAAGGAAAACACAGACATTTTCAGAGGAAAATACAAGAACAAAATGTGAAAATAAATGGAAAATAAGAAATGATACAAAATCTAAAGATAGAAATCAAGAAGATTAATGTTAAATTTTCAAAAATAGACAACACATTGAAAGGGTGAAGGAGTAGAATTGAATCAATGGAAGACAGAATTAATGAGACTGAAGACAAATACCTGAATACTCCTGTGGAAAAGAATCCATCAGAAAAAAGATCAAAACAAAATGCAGAAAGCCCAAAGTTCACGTGGTAGATCATCAAAAGGAATGACTTATGTGTAATTGGAATTCCAGAACAGGAAGAGAAAAAGAAAATCACTGGGAAAATCAAGATTTGTTGGAGAGAACTGCCCTGATATGATGAATAATGAGAATATAACCATTCAGGAAATCTAACAAACCCCAAACAGGATAGACCCCAAAACAAAATCACCAAGACATATCATCATGAAACTCATCAAAACCAAAGACAAAGAAAAAATCCTGAAAGCAGCATGGGAAAAACAAAAAGTTACTTACAAAGGACAACCAAGAAGAATAAGTTCTGATGTCTCAGCAGAAACCATGCAGGTAAGAAGGCAATGGGATAGTATATATACAACTCTGAAAGAGAAAAAATTTCCAAGCAAGAATTATATACCCAGCAAAATCGTCCCTCAAATATGATGGTGAAATTAGGGGATTCACAGATAAGCAGAAATAAAGAGAATTTGTAAAAACTAGACCAACCTTACAAGAAATACTAAAGGGAGTCCTTTGAAGAGGGAAGCAATAATAGCAAACAACAACCAACTATTAATACACAAGATGACATAACCCAGAAATCAACATAGCTATGGAAGTATCCAAAGTAAAATAAGCTTACAAGATTGTAAACAGGGGATGAGAGACATCAATTGGGAAATGAAGACAACTACAGATCAAAAAGAGGGAAAAAATAGTGTAGTTACAGAATTCTAAATGGTGAGGAAGTCAAGACAGTTGCAAGATTGAATGGACTGTTCTAAACTCAGCAAGAAAACTGTAAATCACAAGGTAACCTCAAAGAAAAATGATAAACTTTCACATCACAGTAAAAAAGAGGACAAAACAAATATTTAGCAAATACTAAAACAATAGCAACAAGGGAAATGATAACATGATTCATAAATATATTGAGCTCAGCACAGAAAATTATATGGAACAAAGAAACCAGGAACACCATGAAAAACACATAACAAAATGACAGCAACCAATTTATGCTTGTCAATAATTATACTGAATGTCAATGGACTAAATGCACCACTCAAGAGACAGAGAGATGCAGATTGGATAAGAAAACAAAATCCATCAATATGCTGTCTGCAAGAGACACACCTTACAGACAAAGACAAAAATAGACTAAAAATCAAAAATTGGAAAAAGATATACCAAGGAAATGGCAACCAAAAAAGAGCATGCGTGGCAATATTAATTTCTGATCAATTTGTCTTTAAGACAAAAACCACCATAAGAGACAAGGAAGGACATTATGTAATAATTAAAGGATCAATTGAACAAGAAGATATAACCATAATAAATATCTATGGACCCAGTGAAAGAGGGCCAAAATACATAAATCAGACTTTAAAGGAGTTCAAAAGGCAAATAGATGACTCCACAGTCATAGTGAGAGTCTTTAATACACCACTTTCAATGAAAGATAGAACAACTGGAAAGAAACTGAACAAAGATGCAGAAGACCTAAACAATACAATCCACCAACTTGACCTTATAGACAACTACAGAGCACTTCACTCAATAACAGCACAATATACATTCTTATCCAGTGTACATGGAACATTCTCCTTATATGTTAGGCCATAAAACAAGCTTTAATAAATTTAAAAACATTGAAATACTGCAAAGCATCTTCTCAGATTACAATGCTATCAAATTAGAAATCAACAATGGAAGATCAATGGAAAAGAGTAACACATGGAAACTGAGCAACACCCTTTTAAATAAAAACTGGATAATAGAAGAAATAAAAAATGAAAAAAAAAAAAAAACTTGAATAAAACGAGAATGAAAACACAACATACCAAAATCTTTGGGACATAGCAAAAGCAGTGATCAGAAGCTAATGTATAACAATAAATGCATACATCAAAAAAAAAAAAAAAAAAGAGCAAGCCAAAATCAACACCTTAACCTAACATCTCCAACAATTAGAAAAAGACCAGCAAAAAATCCTACAGTCATCAGAAGAAAGTAAATAATAAAGATTCAAGCAGAAATCAAAGAAACAAAAAATAGACAATAGAGAAAATCAGCAAGACTACAATTTGGTTTCTTGAAAAGATTAATAAAATTGACAAACTACTGGCAAATTTAATGATGGAAAAGAGGGAGACAATACATATAACATGAATAAGAAACAAAATGGGTGACATCAAAACAGAATCAACTGAAATAAAAAGGATAGTATCAGGATACTATGAAGAACTGTAGGAGCTCTGGTAGCATAGTGCCTAAGGCACTTGACTGCTAACCAGAAGGCTGGAAGTTGAAACCCATCAGCCACTCCTTGGAAGGAAGGTTGGACAATCTATTTCCATAGTGATACCGCCTCAGCAACCCAAGGAGGGGTTGCTATGAGTCGGGGTCGACTCGACGGCACGTAACAACAACAACAACATGAAGAACTGTACTCCAACAAATTTGAAAATCTGGAAGAAATGGACTGATTTCTAGAAAGACACCAATTACCTAAACAAACACCAACTTATGTGGGTAAGTTGAACAGATCCATAACAAATTGAACAGGTCACAAAAAAACTACTAATAAAAAAAAGTCCTGGCCCAGATGATTTCATCTGAGAATTCTACCACACATTCAGGGAAGATCTTATACCAATCCTACTCAAACTATTCCAAAACATACAGAAGGATGGAATCCCCCTAACTCATTTTATGAAGGAAGCATAACCTTGATACCAAAACCAGGCAAAGACATTACTCAAAAGGAAAACTACAGACCAATATTCCTCATGAATATAGATGCAAAAATCTTCAACAAAATCCTAGCCAATAGACTCCAACACCATATCAAGAAAATAATTTATTATGACCAAGTGGGGTTCCTATCAGGTATGCAAGGATGGTTCAACATTAGAAAAACAATCAACATCATCCACCACATAAATCAAACAAAGGAAAAGAACCACATGATCACATCAATCGATGCAGAAAAGGCTTTTGATAAAATCAAACACCCATTCCTGATCAAAACTCTCAGCAAAATAGGAATAGAAGGGACGTTCCTCAACATAGTAAAGAGCATGTATGCAAAACCAACAGCTGACATTATTTTCAATGGAGAGAGACTGAAATCATTCCCATTGCAAACAGGCACCAGACAAGGCTGCCCCTACCACCACTTCTATTCAACACTGTATTGGAAGTCCTAGCCAGGGCAATAAGGTAAGAAAGGAAAATCAAAGGCATCAAAATTGGTAAGGAAGAAGTCAAACTATCTCTATGTGTTGATGATATGATCCTATACCTAGAAAACCCAAGACACTGGAACTAATTGAGAGACCTATCATAGTGGCACAATACAAGATCAACATCCAAAAATCATTTGGATTTCTCTACAGAAGCAAAGACGTTGCTGAAAAAGAAATAAGGAAATCAATATCATTTACAATAGCTCCGCCAAAAATTAAATACTTGGGAATAAATCTTACCAGGGACACAAAAGACCTGTACAGAGAAAACTATAAAAAACTACTTCAAGAAACCATAAGAGATATACATAAATGGAAGACATCCCATGCTCATAGATAGAAAGATTGAACAATGTGAAAATTTCAGTTCCACCCAAAGCAATATGTACATTCAATGCAATCCCAATCCATATCCCATCAATATTAAGGATATGGAAAAACCAATCACTAACTTTATATGGAAAGGAAAGATATCTTGGGTAAGAAAAGTAATATTGAAGAAGAAGAACAAAGTAGGAGGTCTCACATTGCCAGATCTCAAAACCTACAGTCAAAGTAGTCAAAACTACCTGGTATTGGTACAATGACAGACACATAGACCAATGGAATAGAATTGAGAATCCAGAAATAAATCCATCAATCTATGGTCAGCTGGTCTTTGACAAAGGGCTAAAATCCATTAAATGGGAAAGACAATGTCTGTTTAATAAATGGTGCTGGCAAAACTGGAGATCCATTTGCAGAAAAATGAAACAAGATCTGTACCTCACACCATACACAAAAACTAACTCCAAATGGATGAAACGCTTAAATGAGAAACCTAGAACTATAAAGTTCTTCAAGAAAAACTAGGGGCAAATTTAGGTACCCTAATATATGGCATAAATAGACTATCAGGCATAACCCAAGATGCACAGACAGTAGCAGAGAAACTAGATGAACGGGACCTTCTAAATATTAAATTTTTATGTGCTTTCAAAGACTTCTCCAAAAGAGTCAAAAGAGAACCTGCAGATAGGGAAAAATACTTGGCAGTGGCATATCTGACAAGGGACTTATCTCTAGAATTTATAGAAAA
>NW_006921863.1:3411665-3423187 GCF_000298275.1 Orycteropus afer afer
AAACCAGGGTGATCGTGTCCAGTCTGATAGAGCCTGATGGAACCACTGAGACTATGGTCCCTAGCTGCCCTTCAGATCTGGAATTGAACCCACTCCTGTGGCTTCCAGCCAAACAAAAGACAGGAATATGAGCTGAACATTTACATTAGGTAGATACATTCCTTGGAGAGAACAATCATGGGAGAATAGAAGGGCTGTGTATGCACAGGGAGACAGCTCAGGGGGCAGGAATGAATGGAGGGAAGGACACAGGGAGGAAGTAACTATGGGGAGGAAGTGGGAGGGGAGCTGTTGCATTGTGGGAAATTGTAGTCAATGTCATGAGACAAAGTATATGTGAGATACTGTATGGAAAGTGAATTTGCTCTGTAAACTTGCACCCAAACCACAATTTAAAAAAAGAAAAGAAAAGAGAAGAAAAGGAACATAGAAGAAATACACACAGCATACGAAACAGAATTGTTTGACATTCCACCATTTCAGGAGGTAGAACATGACCAAGAACTGACGGTATTAAAGGAAGAAGAAGTACAAACTGCACTGAAGGGATCGGTGAAAACCAAAGCTCCAGAAATTGACAGTATGCCCTTTGAGATGTTTCAACAAATGAATGTAACTCTGGAAGCACCCATTCGTTTATACCAAGAAAGTTGGAAGAGAGCTACTGGGTCAATTGACTAGAGGAAATCCATTTTTCACCTATTCTAAAGAAAAGTGATCCAACAGAACACAGAAATTATTGAAGAATATCATTAATTTTGCACACAGGTAAAATTTTGCTGAGAATAATTCATAAACTGTTGCAGCAGTACACAGTCAGCAGAACTTAGAAATTCTGCCAGAAATTCAAGCCAGATTCAGAAGAGGACATGGGGATGAGGGACATCATTGCCGATGTCAGATGGATCTTGGCTTAAAGCAAAGAATATCAGAAAGATGTTTACCTGTCTTTTATTAAACATGCAAAAGCATTCAACTGTGTGGATCATAACAAATTAAGGATAACATTGTGAAGAAAAGGAACTGTAGAACTCTTAATTGTGTTCATGAAGAACCTGTATATAGACCAAGAGTCTTTCATTGGAACAGAACAAGGGAATACTGCATGGCTTAAAATCAGGAAGGGTGTGTGTCACGGTTGTATCCTTTCACCACACTTAATTCTATCTGCTGAGTAAATGATCTCAGAAGCTGGACTATATGAGAAGAAAGTGGCATTAGGATTGGAGGAAGACTCATTAGCAACTGCGATATCAGATGACACAATGTTGCTTGTTGAAAGTAAAGATGACTTTAACCACTTATTGAAGAAGATCAAATATTTTAGCCAGTAGCATGGATTACACCTCAACATAAAGAAAACAAATATCCTCACAATTGGACCAATAAGCAACATCATCATAAAAGGAGAAAAGATTGAAGTTGTCAAGGATTTCATTTTACTTGGATCCACAATCAATGCTCATGGAAGCAGTAGACAAGAAATCAGATGAGGCATTGCACTGGGCAAAACTACTTCAAAAGATCTCTAAAATGTTAAAGAGCAAAGACATCACTATGAAAACTAAGGTGTGCCTGATCGAAGCTTGTCTTTTTAATAGCCTCTTATGCACGTGAAAGATGGACAATGAATAAGGAAGATCTCAGAAGAATTGATGTATTTGAGTTACGGTATAGGCAAAGAATATTGAAAAGAACATGGACTGCCAGAAGAAGGAACAAATCCTTCATGGAGGAAGACAGCCAGAATGATGCTTAGAAGAAAGAATGGCCAGACTTTTTCTCTAGTACTTTCATCATGGTATCAGGAGGAACCATTCCCTGGAGAAGGATATCATCCTTGGAAAATAGAGAGTCAGTGAAAAAAGGAAAGATTCTCATGGAAATGGATTGCACAATGGTTGCAATAATGAGCTCAGGCATAGCAACAATTCTGAGGAGCTCACAGGGCCAGACAGTGGTTTGTTCTGCTGTACACAGGGTAACTATGAGTTAGAACCAACTTGATGGCACCTAACAACAACAAGCTGATTTATACCTATCTGCATTTTGATGTGAGTACAGGATGAACAAATTTGTCTTGGAGAAAACATAGCCCGAGTGTTCCTTACAAGCATGAAGGGGTACACTTTGTCTTGTTTACATGGTATCAGGAAGACCAGTCCCCGAAGAAGGGTATCATGCTTGGTAAAGTAGAGAGCAAAAAAGAGGAAGACTCTCAACAAGGTGGATTGACACAGTGGCTTCAACAATGGGTTCAAACATAGGAAGCATTGTGAGGATGGCTCAGGCCTGGGCAACATTTCATTATTACATAAAGTCTTCCTGGATGACACCTAACAACAAAAGCATGGGACTCTAGGGGTGATATTCAAAACGTTTAATGACCAGTTTACCATGGTCTCTGACCATTCAGAAGAGGTTACAGGGCTGGGTCAGAGGAGGAGACCTCCTGCTTAGCCATGCTTTAGCCATGTGGATGTTGGATCATGTGAAGGTCCACGTAGTCCCAGAGGAGGGACTGTGGCTGCTGGGGTGAGGCAGAGTGTTGGGGGGCACATAGCTCTTTACATATATGGGGGCTATGGGAACCTTGCCTTAGTTGCATAAATCAATCTGTGTTTATAGAAATTTTTGATGGGTTTCTTTTGGGGATATTTTCATGGCTTCTTAAATGACAAGTCCACATGGAAAGAACATTGGACTAGAAATAGAGGAATACAATTGCTAGATTTGGCTTTATCTCTTTTTCTGATCATAAACTTGGAAAATTAACTTAACCACTTTGGGTGTCAATATCTTAGTCTGGAAAATGATGACTTGCCTGTTAGGCTTCTGAAGATTTTGTAAAGATTAGAAAAGATGATATACTCAAAAAACACTATAGACATTTAATATAAATTTAATTTAAAAACACTATGAGTAGGGTCCGACTTGATGGCACATAACAACAACAACAACAACAATATAAATTTAATACAATAATTCTGTGGAATTTAATTTATGAAATATAACTATTTAAATATTTTAGGAAATAAAAATGTATTCTATTTTCAATTAAGTTTCTAAGATAATCTGAGTTTTTATTATGGATAGAAACATTTACTATTGAGATAAATTTATTCAAAATGTTTTATACTCATAATGAATTGCTTCTGACAGAATAATTTCTTTCTTAAAATCTTGGCTTGGATTTGGAATACTTTAGTAAATTAAAAACAAAAGAAAACAATACTTTCATATTTGTAATATATACTTCAACACTAAGCCACCATCAGAGGATGAGACTTTTCAAGTGTGTTCAGTGAAACGTACTGACACCATTATTGAAAAGGATTGCAAGAAAGTACAAATAGTAGATAGAACAGCACTGCACATGATCCTAGTTGAAAACATGAAATTATTTGGAATTATCTAAGCCCTGCTGGCCCAATGGTTAAGTCCTCTGCTGCTAACAAAAAGGTTAGTGGTTTGAACCCACAGATTGCTCCAAGGAAGAAAGATGTGGCAATCTGCTGCCATTAAGACTACAGCCTTGGAAATGGTATGGGGCATTTCAATACTGTCCTATAGGGTTGCTATGAGTCCAAATCAACCTTCCAGCAATGGGCTGTTTTTTTTTCCAAGTCCTTACGTAAAGAATAAGGAGCTCTGGTGGCACTGTGGTTAAGGCATTGGGTGGCTAACCAAAAGGCTCAAATCCACCAGCCACTCCATGACAGAGAGATGAAACAGTCTGTTTTCCTAAAGATTTACTGCCTTGATGTTCTGGTTACCCAGTGCTGCTCTGACAGGAATATACCACAGATGGGATGCTTGAAGAAACAGGAGTTTATTTTCTTACAGTCTGGAGACTTTAAGTCTAAGTTCAAAGTGCCAGGCTCTAGAGGCTGGGTGAAAGCCCCCCAACCTTGGGTTTCAGCTCTGCCTCTTGTCCCCAGCCCACTGAAGCTGGAGGCTTTTCTTCACTCAGCTGCTGGCTGCTGAGGCTGACAACCCCAAAGTTGACAAGTAAAAAGGCACAGTCCTGATGTTACCAAACCACATGACAGGCCATTAATTGAAGTCCATTGAAAGTCCCAAGGTTGGCAGAGCATGGCAGGCTGCTAAATAACGACATGGCTAAATGCAGGGTTCAAGTGTGCCATAAGCTAGAGACCATTCCCAAAGCTGTTTCTTATATATGGGAAGCAGACCGCATACCCAAAACAGCTACTCAGCTGCTCTAATAGATTCCAGCATGGAGTTAATTACCAATCTCGCCATGGGGAATAACTACATTCAACCGCCCAGCCACTCAACTAGGCTCAGCCAAGTTGACACACAAACTTAACCACCACATTGGTAACCCTATGGAAGTTGCTATGAGTCAGAATCGACTCGATGGCAGTGGATTTGGTTTGGAATGTAAAGGATATGGACTCACATATGTGAATTTATCCTTTTATAGCCTATACTTACTAAGTTCCTTGGAACTTCAACCAAATGATTTTTTTAAAATTCTTTCTTCCATAGTATGTCATATAAGTTTTAGTAAGGTGTATATTTTTATAAATCCATGTATTATTGAAGAATTTTGTTCTTTCCTAACAAAACAGTAATAAACAAAACATTTTAAACAAAGTAGTTGTGCTGTTTTATAATGAAAATAATTACTCACCTTTGCAAAAGAAAGTATACTTTCAAATATCTTTGTGGGTTAATTTTATGTTATACATGTCAACAGAAAGAAAGAATGCTTGTGGGCTCCTTTTATTTCTTTGAAGATCCGTAATATATTACTCTTTCTTTGACATGTAGTCATTATATTGTTTATGGAAGTCAACTGTAGCTCCACAGGAGGTGTCCAAGAGATTTCATAGTAAGGTAATAAAAGCTTCTTCCTTAGGAAATTACCTCAAAAGCGTGCAATTTACTAACCCCTAGAGACATTTCATTCTGTACATAGCTCCAAGAAAGTGCTTCTTATGTTAATTACTACTGAAACTGGACTTGAATGTATCTGGAAAAATATTGTTAAATTACTCCAAAACGTTATTTTTTATGAAGATCAATTTGTAACACTTTTACAATATACAATATAAAATGCAATAATTAAGATTATCTTCAAATTCCTGGTAAAAACAGCTGAATCCACGCTATGATATAATCACCACGTCACCTGAGAACACTGAGAAAATAACAGAAACATTTAACATTTTTCTCTAATTTGCATATGCCTTTGCATTAATTAATTTCATGCTTAGGTTTATTATGCTGGAACAAAATAAGAAATTCAAAGTTAAAATACTTTTGGCTTCTACCATCAAAACTTTGTCAATGGAACACTTTGACTTATTGTCAGCCGAATGAAGCTGATAATTCCTTTTCTAACTTTTTATCCTAAGACGTTATTACAAACACCATGATCAGAGCAGTAGGAATCTGACCACAGGGTATTTACAAAGGAGATGTTTATCCATATTGACAGACAGTTCAATCTCCATGTTTGAACCAGTGCCTGTAGGTTCACTGCAGTTAAAGAGACATGAAATATTTTGTTTTTGGCTTTCTTGCCCTTACTTTTACCCTGCAAGAAAACAAATGTACTGCCCCAAAGAAGTCATTCCAAAGAATGCCCAATGCTAGCAACAACTGAGGAGCTGGGGTGGCAGGCTGTCCTTCCAAAGCAAGACAGTTTGCTGTGTCATTAATCTTTCACCCCAAGACAAGGTTTCTTGGGCTGATTTTTTTTTTTTTTTTTTTGTCCTTGCGGATGCTGAAAGTGCTTTCAGGTCAGATGCAAATACAGATGCATTACCACTTGACAGGCCTGTCAGTCATCTACTGTTTAAAATGCTCTTTGGCACTTAAGGTATTGAGACTCATAATCATGCCTTTTCACCTTAAATTGTAAAGTCCTTTTATGACTGTTACTGGCCTTTCTGGGGAGGTTTAATGCAGTGAAGCCTGAAGTTTCTGCTTAGGACTTAAAGTATAGACTCTCTAACAAAATTACGAGCATCTACTGTGAAACAGATTAATTTCATTCAGGAAATATTTCCAGGAAAAGCAAGTCTCCAGAAAGAACACACTGAGGCAAAAAGCGTTTCTCAAGTTAGGTTGTGCTTATCTGTCTCCCAAAACAGCTTCTGTGGATCTAAACCAGTTGTCTAGTACAATAAATCTCTGCAAAGTGCATTACTTAAGCAGACACTGTCGTGGTGAAAGTAAATGAGCATGATTTATATTTACAATTTAGGATTTTTTTTTCCCAATAAGTGGAAAAAGAACTGGGACTATTTCAACTGTACATTAAAAAGGCAGTAATAATATACGTAGCTAAAAGGCAATTATTTCCTTCCTTCTTATCTTGCTAATATTTATTTTGAATTCTTGGCAAAGAGACTCTGACTTCATTCAGGATGAGAATAAGGTTGAATGAATGGTACCACCCAGGTACTTCCAATAACAAACTGTTAATGTTTGTTTCTTCTTCTTCTTTTCTTCTTTTTAGTATTTCCCATTTGCACATTAAGAAAATTATGTAGCATTTTCATAATTTGAGCTGTAAACTATTAATTTCCAAGGACAGTTGTTAGGTGTTCACAAGATCTATCACATTTATAAGCATTTTACTGTATTTTTCATGTATCCTAGTATTTGAAATTAGATTTGACAATCTGTTTGTGAGTGAGTAACGTGAGGCTCAGCAGAACCAAGTGACTTTGTCAAAAAGAGGCAAAGTGAAATAGCCCACAATGACTTCCTCCAGATGTTTATAAATCTGATTCTCATCTTATGCTTAGTGCCTGAGATACTTTTGTTTTAAAGTGTCTATTGACACAAACAGGAAGAAAAGCATTCGGATTTTTTTATAAGCCAGTCACTCTCTCTAAATGTGGTCTATAGATTGGCTTCACTTGAGAACTTGTCATAAATGCAAATTATCAGGCCCCACTCAATAGTACAGAATCAGAAACTCTGGGGAGCTCCGCAACATGTTTTAATAATTCCTCCAGCTGAACCTGATGCTCACTAATGCTTGAGAACTATGGGTATGAGTAAATCACAAAGAATTTGGTCACCATTTTTCAAGAATGTGACTAATTTTAAATTGCAGTGTCATAAATATGAATAAAATCTACACACTTTATTTGTGGTCTTCATTTGGGTGTCATGGAGTTACGAACTCAAATTTTAAAAGGAAAGCTTAAAAGGTAATGCCGCTTTATTCAAAAAACTGTTTTTTTAAGGCTATATACCACCATCAAATCCCTATCTGAATTTTCACTTTGTTTAAGTTCATGTAAAGAAGAATAAGGTTACTCTAACTGGCTGAAAACAATGTTAGTGCTGTATGTACTAAATTTTTATACTAAATGTGGGTATTAAAATATTCCTATTTTAATTATTTTTCTTTCTGTACAATTGCTAGTCTCTGTATTTGTTCTTTGTCATTCTCAGCAGCCTGCCAAATTATACAATATAAAGGTGAAAGGAGAATTCACCTACAGACTTCTGCAGTACATCTATAAATGGCACAAACTTACTAGAAAATTCCTAGGATTTTCTACATAATGAGAGAAAAAGAACTAACAAGAATACGTTTTGTGTTAGGTCCCACTCAGTTAATCCCTACTCATAGCAACCATACCTAAAACAGAAGAAACACGGCCCAGTCCTGTGCTGTCCTCACAATCCTTGCTATACTTGAGCCTGTTGTTGGACCTGCTGTGTCAATCCATCTCCTTGAGGGTCTTTCCCTTTTTCTGACTCTCCACTTTACCAAACATAATATCCCTTTCTACCTTCTGATCACATGATCACAATTGTTGTTGTTAGGTGCTGTTGGGTCATCTCTGACTCATAGTGACCCTATCCACAGCACAATGAAACACTGCCCAGTCCTGTGCCAACCTCACAATCCTTGCTATACCTGAGCCCATTGTTGAAGTCTCTGTGTCAATTCATCTCCTTGAGGGCCCCTTGTTTGTTGACTCTCCACTTTACCAAGCATGATATCCTTCTCCAGGGAATGGTTCCTTCTGACAACATGACCAAAGTAGGGGAGACGAAGTCTGGCCATTCTCGCTTCCAAGGAGCATTCTGGCTGTACTTCCTCCAGGACAGATTTGTTAGTCCTTTTAGCAGACCATGGTACTCTTAGCATTCTTTTCCAACACCACAACTCAAAAACATCAACTCATTTTTGGTCTTCCTTATTCATCATCCATCTCTTACATGCATAAGAGGCTATTGAAAATACCATGGCTTAGGATAGGCGCACCTTAGTCTTCAAGGAGACATCTTTGCTCTTCATCGCTTGAAAGAAGTCTTTTGCAGCAGATTTTCCCAATACAATACATCATCTGATATCTTGACTGATGCTTCCATTGGTGTTGATAGTACAGCCAAGTAATATGAAGCCCTGACAACTTCAATCTTTTCTCCATTTATCGTGAAGCTGTTTATTGGACCAGTTGTGTGGATTTTTGTTTTCTTTTTCTTTTTACTGAGATGTAATCCATATTGCAGACTGTAGTCTTTAATCATCATCAGTAAGTGCTTCAAGCCATCTTCACTTTCAGCAAGCAAAGTTGTGTCATTCGCTTATTGCAGGTTGTTAATGAGTCTTCTTCCAATCCTGATGCCACATTCTTCTTCGTATAATCCAGCTTTTTGGATTATTTGCTTAACATACAAGTTTAATAAATATGGTGAAAAAATACAACATTGACATACCCCCTTCTTGATTTTGAACCATGCAGTATCTCCTTGTTCTGTTTGAACAACAGCCTCTTGATCTATGTAAAAGTTCCTCATGAATTCCCATTCTTCTCAATGTTATCCATGATTTGGTATGATCCACACAATTGAATGCTTTTGCATAGTCCATGAAACATAAGTAAACATCTTTCCGATATTCTTTGCTTGCAGTCAAGATCCATCTGACATCAGCAATGATATCCTTCATTCCACGTCTTCTTCTGAATGTAGCTTGGATTTCTGGAAGCTCTCTGTCAATATACTGCTGCAACCATTTTTGAATTCTCTTCAGTAAAATTTTACTTGTGTGTGATATTAATGATATTGTTTGATAATTTCCACATTCTGTGGGATCACCTTTCTTTGGAATGGGTACAAATATGGATCTTTTCCAGTCAATTGGCCAGGTAACTGTCTTCCAAATCTCTTGGCATAGTTGGGTGAGTGCCTCCAGTGCAGCATCTGTTTGTTGAAACATCTCAATGGGTATTCTGTCAATTCCTGGAGGCTTGTTCTTTGCCAAGTCCTTTAGAGCAGCATAAACTTCTTCCTTTAATACCATTGGTTCTTGGTCCTATGCCACCTCCTGAAATGATTGAACGTCGATCACTTCTTTTTGAAACAGTGACTCTGTGTATTTCTCCCATCTTCTTTTGATGCTTCTTACATCATGCAGTATTTTGGCCATAGAATCCTTCAGTATTGCAATTTTAGGCTTCGATTTTCTCTTCAGTTCCTTCAGCTTGCTGAATGTCTGCTTCCTTTTTGGTTTTCTAATCCCAGATTTTTGGACATTTCATTCTTGTTGTTGTTATGTGCCGTCGAGTCAGCCCTGACCCATAGCGACCCCTCCATGGGTTTCTGAGGTGGTATCACTAAGGAAGTAGATTGCCCAAACTTTCTTCCGAGGAGTGGCTGGTGGGTTTGAACTGCCTGCCTTCTGGTTAGCAGTCAAGTGACTTAGGCTCTATGCTACCAAAACTCTTATGCACATTTCATTATAATACTTTACTTTGTCTTCTCGAGCCACCCTTTGAAATCTTCTGTTCTGTTCTTTTATTTCAACATTTCTGTCTTCCACTTTAGCTACTCGCCATTCAAGAGCAAGCCTGAGAGCCTCTTCTGACATCCATTTTGGTATTTTCTTCCTTTCCTGTATTTTTATACATGATGTTAATATAATATATGATGATAATATATGATGTTCTTGATATCATCCCATAACTCATCTGGTCTTTGCTCACTGGTGTTCAATGCATCAAATCTATCTTTCAGGTGGTCTAAATTCAGGTGAGATATGTTTGACAATTTCTTTGGGAGTGAAGGCCATATTTTGGTTCTCTTGGACTTGTTTTAATTTTCTTTAACTTCAGGTTGAACTTGCACAGAAGCAATTGGTGATCTATTCCACACTCAGCTCCTGGTCTTGTTTTGACTGATGATATTGAGCTTCTCCATCGCCTCTTTTCCACAGATGTATTTGATTTAATTTCTTTGTGTTCCATCTTGTAAGGTCTATATGTATAGTTACCACTTATGTTGTTTAAAAAAGTTTTTTGCAATAAATAAGTTGTTGGTCTTGCAAAATTCTGTCATGAGATCTCTGGCATCATTAGTATCACCAAGGCCGTATTTTCCAACTATTAATGATTCTTCTTTGTTTCCAACTTTTGTGTTCCAATCACCAGTATTTATCAATACATCTTGATTAGATGTTTGGTCCTTTTTAGACAGTAGAAGTTGGTAAAAATCTTCAATTTCTTCTTCTTTGGCTTTGGTAAGTAGTGTGTAAATTTGAATAATAGTCATATTAACTGGTCTTGGTAAAAATCTTCAATTTCTTCTTCTTTGGCTTTGGTAAGTAGTGTGTAAATTTGAATAATAGTCATATTAACTGGTCTTCTTTGTAGGCTTATGGATATTAATTATTCTATCATTAACAGCATTGTACTTCAGGATAGATCTTGTAATGTTCTTTTTGACGATGAATCCAAACTTATTCCTCTTCAATTTGTCATTCTAGGCATAGTAGAGTACGTGACTGTCTGATTCAAAATAGACAATACCAATCCATTTCAGCTCACTATTGCCTAGAATACCAATTTTAAGTGTTCCATTCCATTTTTGACAACTTCATTTTCCTAGATTTATACTTCATATACTTCATGTTCTGATTATTATTGAATGTTTCTTCCCATTTTGAGTTGTGCCCCATCAGCAAATGAAGTTCCTGAAAGGTTTACTGCATCATTAAGGTTGACTCTATTTAGGGGAAGCAACTCTTCCACAGTTGTATTTTGATTGCCTTCCAACCTGAGGGGCTTATCTTTCAGCACCATATCAGACAGTGTTTTGTGGCTATTTATAAAATTTTCCAATAATATATCAGAAAGTGTTTCACTGCTATTCATAAGGTTTTAAAGGCCCAATTCTTTCAGAAGTGGATGGCCCACCCTTCTTCCCAGTGTGTCTTCATCTGGAAGCTCCACTGAAACATGTCCACCATGGGTGATCCTGCTGGTATTTGAAATACTTGTGGCATAGCCTCTGGCCTCACAGCTAACATATGCCATCACAGTATGACAAACTAACAGACAGGTGGTGGAATAAGGACTGTTTGAATTAATATTGTAATTGGGAAAAGACTGATTTGTGTTTTCAATGAAAGACAACATTGCAGTTATTGGTCATAGAGAATGTCATGGCTTAAGATTCTGAAAAGAAAGGGGAAACCAATAAGAAAAAGAAGGGAAATTTTTTATAATTTTCTCCCC
>NW_006921863.1:3424077-3429530 GCF_000298275.1 Orycteropus afer afer
CATTTATTTTGTCATTTTGTTCTTGTATTTTCTTCCAAAATTCTTCCAGGGTTTTTTCTGTGTATTCTTTGGTCTGTCTCTCCTTTGAAGACATCTAAATATAATTATTTTGAATTCCTTATCAGAGAGTTCCAATGCTGCTTCTTCCTCAGGGATATGTTCTGGGTCTGTATCCTGCTCCTTTGTTTGTACCACTTTATCCTGCTTCTTTTTGTGGACTGTGATGATCTGTTGTCTTCGAGGCATCATGGCATTGTTGTATTTACATCTCTGTTAACTGTTTGTGAAGAGCAGCCAAGGGTGATTCAGGCTCTTCTTGGTGGTGTTTTTTATCATTGGCCCATTGGTGGAGAAGGAGGTAGTGGCTCTTGCTCAGTAAGTGAAGTTGCAGGAGGTGTGGGTGTAGTTGTGTCTTATGGTAACTATTGCTGTCTCCCACTTAGTTAGACAAAAATTACAACTGAATAATAATCAAAAAACTAAAAGTACATGAAAAAAAACACACCATGTAATCATACAAGAACAGTAACCAAAAGAAGAAAAAAGGGAAAAAGGAGAAGAAACAATAAGAAAACCTGCAATATCTGGGGATAGGGCACTAAGAGAAAAAAGGTAGAGAAGGAGAATAATGAAGGGAAAAAAATGGGAAAAATGCAAAAAGAAAAACAAGGAATGGGGTTAACCATGAGAAAAAGGTGGGGGGGAGACCCTTAAATTAAAAAGAAAAAAAATTCAACCAAGAACAGGGAAAAGAAAAAATGCTGAAAACTAGGACCTGGGAGGGGAATATTAAGAATAATATTAAAAGGACAAAAGTATTAATAATAATAGTTGTTTTAAAACAGACAAATAGAAGCAAACTAATCACCAGAAAGAAGAAAGTGAAAAAGAAAAAAATAAAAATAAAAATAAAAGAGAAAAAAAATTAGTGGTGGACAGGGCAGGCACCCAGGTTCAGTCTGAGCACATAGACTGTGATAGAGTTCCTGTGGACCCAGAAGGTAGGTGGGAGTGAAGGACGGCCTCACCTCCGTTCACCAAGCGGGTGTGGGGTATAAGAGTAACAAGAGTAAGGTAGTACCTTTTCAGTCTTGCGGGTCCGGAATGTCCTTGGGGTTGCTGGAAAGCAGAACACGTTCTTAAGCCCCAGGAATCTGCGAGAGTGCTGTCTCTTTAAATATCCAAAACAATCAATCTGCTTTTAAACATTCAAAATGGCTGTACCCTCCCAACCGGCAAAAGTACACAGCTCAGCTCACCTTTCTCTTCACCTTCTCCGTTTATTCCCTAGCCACCAGAGCAGTCCTCTGTGCCATCCCTGACTAACAGGGCTGATTTTTAGGTCATTCTTAGGTCCTACCACCACTCGGCACTCTCCAAGCTGTCTGTGCCGAGTCGTCAGTATTGCTCAGGATCACTGCCAGACCATAGCTTCGTCTGTCTCCTTTTTTGGTATTTTCACTCAAATTACTCTGCTAGTTGGGGTGTAGTCCACTTCTATATCCTTCCCTTCAAGGCTCAGGGGTCCAGGATTATCTTCTGTGTCTGTATTAATTGGTTTCCCTTTTCTTTGTTGAAGAGGGTCTGTGCAGTATTTCTGCCTAGTCCGCCATCTTACTGGAACTTGGGAAATTTTTTAAAGTAAATTTTTACAAGAAAAGGGATTTTAATGAAAAATTTAAATAATTTAATAGAAATTGAGGTAAGGATCCAGTAGAATTGGTCATTTCCTAAGCAAAATAATGAACTTGGATATCATTGCTGATGTCAGATGGATCTTGGCTGAAAGCAGAGAATACAAGAAAAATGTTATTATTTATTTATTTTTTGCATAGACATTGACTATGCAACAGGATTCAGTTGTGTGGATCACAACAAATTATGAATAATATTGGGAAGAATGAGAATTCCAAAACACATAATTGTGCTCCTGAGGAACCTGTACTTAGACCAAGAGACAGTCTTTTTAACAGAACAAGGGGATACTGTGTGGTTTAAAATCAGGAAAGGTGTGCATCAGGGCTGTATCCTTTCACTATACTTATTCAATCTGTATATTGAGCAAATAACCTGAGAAGATGGAGTATATGAAGAAGAATGCAGCATCAGGATCAGAGGTAAACTCATTATCCACCTACAAAATGCAGATGAATCAAACTTGTTTGCTGAAAGCTAAGAGGACATGAAGCACTTACTAATGAAGTACAAAGACTAAAGCCTTCGCTATGGATTACACCTCAAAATATAGAAAACAAAAGTCTTCACAACTGGACAAATAAACAACAATATGATAAATGGAGAAAAGATTGATGTTGTCAAGGTCATTTTACTAGAATCTACAGTCAATACCCATGCAAGCAGCAGTCAAGAAATCAAAGAACAAATTGCATTGGGCAAATCTGCTGCAAAAGACCTTTTTAAAGTGTTGAAAACAAAAATATCACCTTGAAGATTAGGGTGCTTCTGACCCAAGCCATGGTATTTTCAATTGCCTTATATGCTTACAAAAGCTGGACAACGAATAAGAAAGATCTCAGAAGAACTGATGCATTAGAATTATGATATTCGTAATGAATACTGAATATACCATGGACAGTCAGAATAAGAAACAAATTTGCCTTGGAAAAAGAACAGCCAGAATGCTCCTTAGAAGGGAGAATAGTGACACTTTGTCTGATGTACTTTGGACATGTTATAAGGAGAGACCAGTCTCTAAAGAAGGACATCAAGCTTGGTAAAGTGGAGGGTCAACAAAAAAGAAGACCTTCAATGAGATGGATTGACACAATGGTCTCAAACGAGGATTGTGAGGATGGCGCTACAGTACCTAGCAGTATTTCATTCTGTTGTATAAAATTGCTATGAGTTGAAACTGCCTCAAAAGGACCTAACAACAAAAACAATAGTTTCTCTTTTATACTTGGAAGCAGATTATTAAGTGCTCCTCATAGCAAGAGGAGACCAGCAAATTGCTTCCCTTGGCTGAAGGGCTGAAGGGCTAAGTGCATCCTCTCTTTAGTCTAATAGAAAGAGCCATAAACCAGGAGTCAGAGAAATCAAAGTCTATTATCTTCTCTCTACCTCTGCCTTAGAAATATTGGGAAAATTATCCAATGATCCCTGTCACTACTTATAAACTTCAATCTGTTCCTTTATCTGTCAATGAAAGAATTGTTCCAAAAAGATCCTCTAGCAAAATTAAGGTCAACCATTCTCTGATTTTCTCTTTTTAACTGTCTGGCTATAAGAATGAAAACTATGGATGACCTCCTGTTGTTGTGTTGTTATGTGCCGTCGAGTCGCCCGCGACTCATAGCGAAACCCCTCCTTGGGTTTCTGGGGCAGTATCACTACGGAAGTAGATTGCCCAACCTTCCTTCCGAGGAGTGGTTGGTGGGTTTGAACCGCCAGCCTTCTGGTTAGCAGTCAAGTGCCTTGGGCACTACGCTACCAGAGCTCCTTGGATGACCTCCTAGCCTATGTATAACTTATTTATATTTTTAGATAAAGATGACAATTATGACTATTTATCAGGAAACATGTTTTCTTAATATTGCTTCCAGCATTCACTATGGATTTTTATTGAGCCATCCACCCTTTCATTCTATGTGACATGTTACTATTGTCACATATCGACTACTTAAGGTTAAATGTTAAACTTCCAGTTATAAATCAGAGGAAAACACCCACTTAAGTTCACATTTATGACTTTGACCTTATTAGCACTCAACTTTAACCTCTAGCCAGTTGAGTTAAATAGCCACAAAGTGTATCATAAAAGAAAGTTCCTCAGTTGTTCAACCCAGGCGTTTTTACCATATGTATGAGTTTGGATAATTGACAAAGACTCCTAGTTTCCTCAAGTGTAAAATTATCACTGTGATTTCACCTTGCAGGGTACCTGTGAATTCAACGGCATCACTGGAGAATGTGAGGGGTGTGGACTATATTAGTGACACTATCAGAGAGAATGCACCAAAATTACCGTGTATAAAATTTTTGTGCAATATTTCAGCAGAAATACATTATATTTTATAAAAATATCCCTGTAGTTAGTTATAACAAAAACATTTTTTTGGAAGCTCGGTTTACATGTATCAATTTAGGCTAAAAGTGCACTTATTATGTGCTCCAGTCAGAGCTGTCATTATTATCCAATTACAGTGATGCTTCAAATCACATAGTTTGCGCACATTATTAGCACATGTTGTTGGTTTCATTGCTGTTGGTGTTTTTATAGTTACTGATTTTGTCAACTCTTCTGGTTTTACGAATGAAGTAGTAATCAAAGGAAAAGAATGAGAAAAACCATAAAAGGCTTCCATTCAGTTACTGATTATGTTGTAACTAATTCAACGTAGGGAGCATGGTGGTGTAGTGCTAAAGGCATTTGACTGCTAACCAGAAGGCTAGTGGTTCAAACCCACCAGCCACTCCTCAGAAGGAAGATTGGGCAATCTACTCCCGTAGTGATACTGCCTTGGAAACCTAAGGAAGGGTCACTATGAGTCAGATCCAACTCAACAGCAGTGAGTTTGTTTTTTTTTAATTCAATGTAGAAAGATTTTATGAAACAACTTTGTTGTTAATATTCATTTAATCTAAGAAATATTACATTTGAAAAAATTATAGCTATATCACATATTAGTCTGTGATAAAAATTGATAATAAACATTACTAAGAATTCTGTATGGTCTGGTCTACAGAGGGGGTGATATCATGAGTTACACACTGGGTAACATCAACCCTAATGATGCAACTGTGTGCACTGCTTTGTGAAAATACATTTATTTACACCATATAGATTAGTACTTGTTGCTTTTGTTAGGTGCCATCAAGTCAGTTCTGAATCATAGAGACCTTATGTATAACAACAAAATACTGCCCAGACCTGCGTTATCCTCACAATCATTGCTATGTTTGAGCTCATTGTGTCAATCCATCTCATTGAAGGTCTCATCCTTTGTGCTGACCCTCTCTACTTTACCAACTGTGATGTCTCTCTCCAGGGACTGGTCCCTCTTGATAACATGGGCAAAGTACATAAGACTAAGTCTTGCCATCCTTGTTTCCAAGGAACATTCTGACTACTTCTTTCAAGAAGGATTTATTAATTCTTTCAACACTTAGAAAATACTGGCAAATGATTTATAGTTTAAGTGATGGTAGAGATTGAATTGAAACAATGGGGATTACTATTTAATGTATAAAACCAAAAACCAAACTCATGCCATTGAGTAGGATCTGACTCATAGTGACTCCTCTTTGGGTTTCTGAGACAGTATCACTATGGAAGTAGATCGCCCAAACTTCCTTTGAAGAAGTGGCTGGTATGTTTGAACCCACCAGCCTTTTGGTTAGCAGTCAAATACTTTCAACATATAGATAATATTAAAATTTAATGTGAATATTGGTATCTCTCATGTTTGCTACTTGAAGAAATCAACCTAAAG
>NW_006921863.1:3434760-3440456 GCF_000298275.1 Orycteropus afer afer
TTCAAGGCTAACGGATCCAAGATTATCTTCTGTGTCTGTGTTAATTGGTTTCCCTTTTCTTTGTTGAAGAGGGTCTGTGCAGTCCTTCTGCCTAGTCTGCCATCTTGCAGGAACTAATCGACTTGAGCGACTCTTAGTAAGGTGGTGACTCAAGATACATTCTCCCTAATCCTGCTTCATTAACATAACAGACAACTCAGTCCAAAATGAGACTATAACTACAAGCATATCCCCTGCCATTGAATTGATTTCAACTTATAGTGACCCCCGTAGGGTTTCCCAGGCTGTAAACCTTCACAGAAGTAGATTACCTCATCTTCCTCTCATGGAGAAGCTGGTGGATTTGAACCACCAACTTTCTGGTTAGCAGCCAAATGCCTTACCCACTGTGCTACCAGATCTCCTTAACCACAGGTTTAGAGGCTAGGCTTTACAATAAATTACAAAATGAAGGACTATGGCTAGAAGGGCCATATTAAGTAATTCACTGCACTGCAGGACTTTATCCTGAATGTGATGGAAAATCATTGGACAGCCTAGTTCAGAAGAGCTGATTTACATTTTTAAAATATATTTCTGATGGTTGTTTGGAGAACAGATTCCAAAAGGGCAGTGGTGGAAGATGAGACAAGACATGAGCTGTAAGTCTGAGATTCAGTGCTCTATAGCTGCTACTCAGTAAATTCTTCATGACTTAATAGTCTATAAAACTGATAACAAAGTATTCACTTTAATAGAATCAAAGAGTAACCCACATAATGTTTGATTTTAAAAATAGTAATATGCACAAAACTCATAGTATAAAGACTATAATTCACAGAAAATTTCAGATAGAATGAATGAATCTTTGACTTATTTCAGTAAGCATTCATGTCTGTCCAATAAACAACTCCCTTTAAGAAAAATTCTCAAAAAACAAACCAGCTAATAAATCCTGGCTTCTGTCATTTTCCATAGATGAGGTTATAGAAAACCTTTCATTATCCTAAATTGTGAGAAATAAGCAATGAAATTAAAATAGCAACTAGAATCTACAATAATATTGTAATATGTATGTAATAATATATAATAATATTGTAATAATAATGATAATATTTTAATATTCAATATGATATTACATACATCCAATTCCTCTGAGATGTTCTGAATTCTCTGACAAACCTTGCTTTACCTAGGTGGATTGACATAAACTGACAGAGTAAGTAATCCTCTTCTTTAAGTTGCAACTATTGATGGGAGTGAGTCATTTGGTTTTGAAAGGAAATTTATCCTCCCCAGTGTCTTATGCCATGAAAGATACAAGGTCTTCCATGGAAGCATGGTCTTCAGACTATAGCATCTGGATCTCATTGCTGAGCAACTGCCCAGCTTCCCTGTATAAACACTGCCTTTCTCCCCTTCATTTCTCTGTTAAATTCAAAATATTGATGAGAAATCCAATTTTGATAATCAGGAAATATTTACTTGAGACATTTGCATCAGAAATTCTTTCTAGCCTGAAAGCCAAAAATATGAAAAGAAATCCTAGACAGAATGCTTGTTATTTGACTAATCTCAGAGGATTTCTTTCTTTCTTTTTTCAAAACCATCAAATAAAGATAGAGATGTTTAAATCACAGTTTAAAGATCCACAGGTCACTCTTGAAGACTGGAGGGAAATATGGACATATTTTTACACTTGAGGTCTATGTACTTAATGCCTTTATTGAATTCATTGAAAAATGGCATATGTTTTTGAGATAAAACATATGTACATTCAAAGAAAAATCTGGTTTTCAACTGCTGTCACTTGATAAAGAGCAATTATTTTTTGAAATGATGGTGGCCATGAGCAGTTTCATTTTCAGATATAATCTCCTGATGCTGGGAGATTTCAATTTCTTTGGTAAGACAATGTGTTATACATTTAAAACTTTTTCATACATACAAACCTGAAACATTTCTGTTTTCAATAAGATACAGAAGACAAGTAGGCAAATATATATGTACAAAGATTATTCAGCAGTTAACACCAACTAAAAAGTTATGGTTTCACTGAACAATGTACACATCTTGTCCTTTGGAAGGTCTATGATTATTTTTCTAATTCAATGGATCAGATTATAAGAATGAATTTTTGAGTATCTATGACTTAGATCAAGGTCTTGCCAAAATTATTGAAGGAGAAGAATCAGAATCAGCCCAAAAGTGAACCCTATGAGGTGTGGGTCAAACATACTCCACTCTCCAATTTCTTCATTTCTGACTGTGGTGAAGTGAATTAGTTGGTCTGGATTTCCTGGCCATAGTCTTTATAACTCCCACCAAATTATTGGGTGGGACCATGCAAATAAGGTGTGTAGAACTCTGTTGTTGGGATTGGTTAGTTTTATCACTCTGCCAGGCTTAAAATGGTACTTCCTAGGGACAGAGAGGGGTATCTCATTGCCATCAAGAGAGAAGAACTGGAGGTGGAGTAGGGTGCATCCTTGGACCCGAGATCCCTGCATTGGACATCCTTGGCAGAGACTTCTCAGCAGAGAGAGATGCCATGGCAGAGGGAGATGCCTGTAATGCAGAGCTGCCGAGACACCAGGACACAGAGTTGTTTCAGAGAAGCAGTTTATTAGCACTCCCGGGCGAGGTTCTCATGCCCTAGCATCAGGGCCAGAGATGTCGTACCCCTGGGCAGGGGACATAGATTTTTATAGACACAGAGAGGACCTAATTGGGGACACCAAGGAAATAACAGGGTCCTCTAAGGAAATGGCAGGGTCCAATTAGCTGTTAGCAGGGGTCTGCACTTAATTAGCGTGAGGGGGCTTCACAGGAGGAAGTTTGTCATTGCATGGGACTTTCCAGCCTGGGTGGGTTCTGTCAATTTGGTTGTCTTATCAGGCTGTCTCATCAGGGCCTGGCACCTGGAGGAAGCTGCCAACTGACATATTGGGGCTTGGGTTTGCTTCGGCCTAACAATGTCCAGCATAGAAATGGTGGCAGTGGAACCAAGAGGCATGAGACAGAGCAGCAGGCTTATCTGGCCAACAGAGCAAGAAAACTGAGTGCCCTTGGGCAGAAGGCTTGCTGGCGGAGTGGGGTGCATTGAGGTGTACTTATCAGCAGAGCTAATTTGTAACACTTGCTCGAGCAGGGCAGAGGCCAGGTTTAGAGGCCAAGGGCCAGAGAGGCATGTCTGAGGTCACAGCAGAGGGGAGACTGTCCTGATCAAATAATTGTATCTTGAGCATGTTCCTGAACCTGAATTGTAACCTGTTACTTCCCTAATAAACCCCATAATCATGAGTATTGTCTGTGAATTCTGTGTGGCCATTGCAATGAATGATCAAACCCAGCAAAGAAGTAGTGAGTGTTTTGTGAGTGATGGTTGGTGTCAGAGTTGGTAAAAAAGGCTGAAGGTTGGCAGCATGTCTGGCCTCATAGGAATAAACCTTGGGCTGTTGATGGTTTCTCTGTATCCCCTTTGTAAGTTTAGAGGAGGTCAGATGTTGCCCCCAAGTCCTTTTTGCACTGACAATAGCCATTTTCCCCATGGCATTATCTACTTCTTGGCTGGGTTTGATAATTCATTGCAGTGGCCACACAGAACTCACAGACTATACTCAGAGTTATATGGATTATTAAGGAAGTTGTTGTTGTTGTTGTCATGTGCCGTCGAGTAGGCCCCGACTCCTAGCAACCCCTCCTTGGGTTTCCGAGGCAGTATCACTACGGAAGTAGGATTGCCCAACCTTCCTTCCGAGGAAGCAAGAGGTTACAATTAGGGATCAGGATTAACTTGCAAGTAGCAGAAACCACTCAGGATCAGGATCAGGAAATATAAGCAAGGTTTGGAAGGCCTCTCTGAGATAGAGAGTATATCCCTCCTTCTTCAGTGCAGGACAGCATGCAACGAAACAGCTCTGTCAGACCTTTCTTGGCCATGCTAGTAGGCAAGCCCTCCTCTTGGCTGTGAAGCAGGCAAGCCCTCTTCTCAATCACACATACACTTTTTGCCATGCACACTCCCTCTGCATTTTTGTTTCCCTGCTGTCGATCTCTCTACTGCTAACTTCTCCAGCTCATAGCCAGTGTAGCAGCTTGTTCAACTCTCTTAGCTGCTTTCCTAGCAGCACCTTTCTGCCATCATCAATGACTCTGCCATAGGCCTTTTCTGGACCGCTCAGTTTTCAATGTTACAACCTTTGACTCATATTACAGCTCTTTTAGTAGGCCCGCTGTCTCCTCTTTCTATGCTCCTTTTCTCTCTTTGCCTCCAAAAAATCTCTGTAGGGGTGACTGCTTATAGGAGTATCCTTGTCAATTTCAAGGCATGGCCCTCCCAGCATGAGCATGAACTGACCAATCCCCTTGGTAGTCCCCTTGAGACAATATAAAATAGTGATAAAAAGTCAGTCTGCCTGGGAAAACTTCTCAGCTCTAGCTCTTGCTAGGGTGAACTAGTGCAAGTTATTTAACTTCTGTGTCATCATTTACACATCCATAAAATTTAAATAATACCAATACATATCTCTTAAGGTTGTTTTGAGGATTAAATGAATTAACATAGAAAAGTTCTGAGGAGTGTGAATACTTATAGGACACTCAATTTGTGTAGTAAACCAACCAAAGGTAGATTAATTACACAGCCCAGGGCTAGACAAAAATGATCAAATCAGTAAGTTGTTTACAACTTACCCAGGAAAGTCAATCAACCTGGACAAAAGTAACAAATACTTAGAAGTTTGTTACTGGAACAACAAACTCAAGTCTTATGGGAAAAATCTCTCAAGATGTTATTCCTAAGAAAGAAGGCCAAAGGCCACAAAAAGGAACTCATTTAAGTACAGTATCTAATATGAACAATTCACACTCCTCAGAACTTTTCTATGTTAATTCATTTAATCCTCAAAACAACCTTAAGAGATATGTATTGCTCTCATTTGAATTTTATGGATGTGTAAATGATGACACAGAAGTTAAATAACTTGCACTAGTTCACCCTAGCAAGAGCTAGAGCTGGGAAGTTTTCCCAGGCAGACTGACTTTTTATCACTATTTTATATTGTCTCCTAAAAATTATTAAATTATATAGGTTCCTGGAGACTATTTTCAGTTCATCCAATAAGATTATCTTTGCTAACTTTATATTTCTCTGACTTGAAAATGATTACAATGTGAATTTTATACACTTAGCTGAGATGGTTTTCCCTAAAGTTTAGGAATATAATGTAATTTTAGGAATTCATTTAGTAATCTGTTTTCCCAAGTTTTGTTTGTCAATTATTTGATCACTTGTAATCAGTAGGAACATTTATATCAAATGAAAATCTCAGCATTTAAGGGACTCAACATTCTCACTCTAAAAAAAATCTATTTTAAAGAAATGTGAAATGTAAGAAAAACTATATATTACATATATGTTCAAAATATCTTACTGAATTATAAACCAAAACCAAAAAACCAAACTCACTGCTGTCGAGTTGAATCTGACTCACAGTGACCCCTCTTTGGGTTTCCAAGGTGGGTATCTCTATGGAAGTAGATTGCCCAGTATTGAATTATATGAATCTGAAAAACTCTGAATAAGTTGTTGTTGTTGTTGTTATGTGCCATCGAGTCAGCCCCGACTCATAGCGACCCCTTCTTGGGTTTCTGAGGCAGTATCACTATGGAAGTAGATTGCCCCACCTTCCTTCCAAGGAGTGGCTGGTGGGTTT
>NW_006921863.1:3440556-3441333 GCF_000298275.1 Orycteropus afer afer
TTTTTTTTTTTTTTTTTTTTTTTAGTATTATCAAAGACCTATAACATTCAGGGTCCTGACAGTCTTACAGAAAAACATCTCAGGAGAAGGATATTCCGCTTGGTATAGTAGAAGGTCAGTGAAAATGGGTGAAGTAGAGAATGACAAAAAGGGACACTGGAGAGAAAAGCAAGGACTAGAATATGAAGAACATCAAAAGTCAGGAGAAGCAGTTTGGATTTGTTTGAGTAATTTTTTAGAAGGATTAGCACAGGGCTGGTTCCTATGAGACAGAAGTTAAAGATCTTCCAAATATCCAACTTTTCCAAACTCCATCATCTCTAGTATCAACTACTTCTTGTCCCCTCAGTACTCTTCTTTCCATCTTAGCTTTCTGCAATTCACGGTAATGTCTCATAGAACTCAAGAACCTTGAAGGAAATGCCTCACATAGTTGTGGAGGCTGGCAAGTCCCAAATCTATGGGTCAGGCATATATTTGGAGGAGTTCCCTCACTTCTGTGATTTCAGGGGCTGAGGAACCCAAACCAGCAAGTCAGTCAACAGTCTCACAAGGCTGTGGAATCTGGAGCATCAGGTCAGGTAATATGCTGCTTGCTGTCTCAAGTCACAAGAACTGGAGATTAGATGATGACAAACTAGACATAAGATTCAGAGCAAGAGAGGGAATTTTGTCAGAGCATTCATATATATTAGATGCAGACCATAACCTCAAGGAAACTAAGGATGGTGACTTGAGTGACTCTTTTTTTTTTTTTTTTTTTTTTTCCATTTAGAA
>NW_006921863.1:3443132-3444600 GCF_000298275.1 Orycteropus afer afer
GGGTTTGAACCGCCAGCCTTCTGGTTAGCAGGCAAGTGCCTTAGCCACTATGCTACCAGAGCTCCTCTGAATAAGTTAGAACTCTGAATTTTCACTAACTGAAATCATCCATGTAACCACCACTCAAATCAAGAAACAAAGTATTACCAGCATCCCACAAGGCTCTCTCATGTCCACTTCAAGTAACACTGCCCTCTTCAACCCTTACTCCAAGGGTCACTTGACTTCTAACAGCATATATTAGTGATTCATTTGTTATTTTCTTTGCCTGACTTTTTCTACTCAACATTATGATATGAGATCCAAACCTATTGCTGTGTGTAGCTGTATATCAATTATTTAATTTTGAATAGTATCCATTGTGTGAATATTTTACAATATTTTTATCAATTGAGTTTTTGATGAACATTTGGATAGTTTTCAGTTTTTAGGAATAATGCTGCTATGACTGTTCTAAAATATGTTTTTGGTGACCATGTGCATGCATTTCTTATGGGAATATGTCTAGCAGTGGAATTGCTAGAGCATAAAGTACAGGTATTTTCAGCTTTCATGCTGCCAAACATTTTCCAAAGTGGCTGGATCAATTTAGATTCCCACTATCAGTTTTGGAGATCATTAGTTAATTCACATCCTTATTAAATACCAAAGATCATATTCTCCAATTATTTCATTTTAGCTCTTCTTATAGATGGGTGGTATTATATAATTGTAATTTTATTTGCATTTCTTATGGTTTAATGAATTTTCCTTTGTGTAATGGTCAACCATATATCCTCTTTTGTGTATCTTCAAATGTTATGCTAGTTTTCAATAAAATTATCTTTGTCTCATTCATTTGGTGGAGATCTTCAAAGAACATAGATATGTATTTTTTGTTGGATATTGCATATCAGGTATTTTCTTCATTCTGTGGTTTATTTCCTTTCTGTGTTAATAGCATTTTTTGATAAACATAAGTTCTTAATTTTCATAAATCCAATCTAACATTTGAAAAAATATTTTGGTTTATGTCTTCAATGTCCTTTTAAAAACATTTGCCTACAAAAATCACAAAAATATGGTCCTATATTTCTCTATAAAGCCTTATTAATCACTTAGGTCTATAATACATCTAAAATTGATTTTGTGTATGGTGTGAGGTAGGGGTCCAGTTGTAGTATTATGACATATATATGACAATTATTCCAGTACCACTATTCAAAAGATCTTCTTTTGCACTTTCTACATTGTGCTGCTATGAATGCTCTTTATATATATGTATGTATAATATATATAAGGACTTCTGGTAGCATAGTGCCTAAAGGGCTTGACTGCTAACCAGAAGGCTGGCGGTTCTAACCCACCAGCCACTCCTCGGAAGGAAGGTTGGTCAATCTACTTCCATAATGATACAGCCTCAGAAAACCAAGGAATTATCGCTATGAGTCGGGTCTGATTCCAGGACACATAACAACATATATATATA
>NW_006921863.1:3444876-3448246 GCF_000298275.1 Orycteropus afer afer
CCCCTAGATATGTACATAGATATGTCTACATATATATGTGTGTGTATACACACACACACACACATATATATGTATACATATACATATGTGTGTATTTGTGTGTGTTGTTGTTGTTAGGTGTCATCAAGTCATCTCTGACTCATAGTGACCCTATGCACAGCAGAATGGCAGCTGCTTTTCACTTGGGGGTGGCTCTATTTTAAGGCTGTGGCCTGATGTAGGCGGGCACAAAGGGATTAGGAACAATTAAGAGAGACAAACTTGTCTGTCAGTTTGTCATCCTGTGGTGGCTTGTGTGTTGCTGTGAGGCTGGAGGCTATGCCACTGGTGTTGCAAAGTGCTGGCAGGGTTACCATGGTGGACAACTTTCAGCAAAGCTTCTGGGCTAAGAAAGACTCAGAAGAAGGAAGAGGCCATCCACTTCTCAAACAATTAACCAGTGAAAACTTTATGACTATATATGTATATATAAAATTTTGATTTAGGTGAAAGTTTACAAAGCAAATTCATTTTTTCATACAACAGTTCATACATATTTTGTTTCATGACATTGATTACAATACCCATAATGTAACAGCACTCTTCCCACTTTCTCCCTGTTGTTTACCCTGTGTGGTGGTTATGTTTGTGTGTCAACTTGGCTGGACCTGATTGAGTGGCTGGGAAGCTGATGATGGTATTCCCCATGATGAGACTGGTAATCAACTCCATGGTGGAATCTACTGTGAGCAGCTGAGTCTCTGCCTTAGGGATGTGGTCTGCTTCCTGTATATAAGCAGAAGCCTTGGGGAATGGTCTCTAGCCTATGGCACACTTGGACCCTGCATGTAGCTGTGTCACTGTTCAGCAGCCTGCCATGCTCTGCCGACCTTGGGACTTACAATGGACTTAAATTAATGGCCTGCCATGTGTTTTGGTAACATGGGGACTGTGCCTTTTTACTTGTCAACCTTGGGCTTGTCAGCCTGAGCAGCCAGCAGCTGTCTGAGTAAAGAAACACTTCTGGCTCCAGTGGGCCAGGAGCAGGAGACAGAGCTGGACCCCCAGGTTGAGGGGCTTTTACCCAACCCTAGAGCCTGGCACTTTGAAGTTGGACTTAAACCCTCCAAATTGTGAAAGAATAAACTCCTGTTTGTTAAGGCCATCCCATTTGGGGTACATTCTTGTCAGAGTGGCACTAGGTAACCAGAACACCCTGTGCATCTCTGCCGCCTGAGCTATCTCCGTGTGCAAACACTGCTCTTCTGATCATTCGTGACTGATGGTTCTAAGGAGTGTACCTGTCTGTTGTAAATGTTTACCTTATATTCCTATCTATTGTTTGGCTAGAAACCACAGGAGTGAGTTCAATTCCAGGCCCAAAGAGTGACTAGAGGTCATAGTCTTGGGGGTTTCACTAGTCTCTACCAGACCAGTAAGCCAGGTCTTTTTATGATTTTGAGTTTTGTTCCACATTTTTCTCCCACTCTATCCAGGATCTCCTATTTTGATCCCTTTCCAAGTTGTTAACAGTGGTACTTTCCATAGCCTCATATGCATTTGAGAGCTTGAGAAATGACTTACATATAAATGATCCAGGCCTAAATCTTTGTAAACACAATAAGAACTTAAAATCTCCTGTACAATATTATACTTGATTTAATGAGTTTTGAAACATCTTAATCATCATTGGAATTATCCATTCCAGAAAGAATTGAATGAACTTTACCCCTAAAGCTATCTAGATGGAACATATTTTTTCCTTTATTTTTTCACTTTCTGGCAGTTTATCACATCATGTAATGTGGATGTAATCCCATTTGTTAACAGGAATTTCTTTGTTATGTTAATGAGGCCATATCCTTATAGGGCATTCTTTAAGCCAATCACTTTTGAGATTTTTAAAAGAGCAGAATAGGCACAGAAGTAAGCAAGCACAAATGGAAAAATGTAGATGCCATGTGGATATCTCTAAAGAATGCCAAGAAGAAAGTTACGGAAGCTGAAACTCAGGATTTTCCCCCAGAGTGGACAGAGAGAGCCTTCCCATGAAGCCGATGTCCTGAATTCAAACTTCTAGCTTCCTAAACTGTGAGAAAATAAATTTCTGTTTGTTAAAGCCATTCATTTTTTGTATTTTTGTTATAGCAGCAGTAAGAAACTAAGGCAGGCACCAACTACTAAAGCTTACTAAAGATGAGATAGATAACCTAAGTAATCAAATACCTGGAAACAAATTGAATTTTTAGCAAAACCTTTCTCACCAAGAAGTCATAAAAACAAACAAAAAATCTCCAGCAAAAAAATAACTCTAGGTATAGGTGGTTTCACTTGTAAATTCTACCAAATATTTAAGAAAAAAATAAAATCAATTCTACACAAACTTTTGCACATATTTGAGGAGAAGGAAATACTTCCCAGCTTACTCTATGAGGTCAGCATTATCCTCATACCAAAACGTAGCAAAGACATTATGAGAAAGGACACTCACACATCAATATTCTTCATGCATATAGATGCAAAAATTCTAAACAAAATACTAGCTAATCAATTTCAACAATATATGGAAAGAGTAATACATCTTATTCAAGTAGGGATAATCCCAAGAATAGAAGTTTGGTTTGATTTAAAAATAATCAATATGATTCACCATATTGACAAACTAACCAGAAGGTTGGTGGTTCAAATCCATCAGCCACTCTGCCGAAGCAAGACTGAGCAATCTACTTCAATTAAGATGTACCACCTCAGAAACCCAGAAACCTAATGGGAGTCACTATGAGTTGGAATCAACTTGAGGGCAGTGTTTATATATATATATATATATATATGTATAAAAAACCTACTGCCGTTGACTCAATTCTGACTTAGAGCAACAGTATAGGACAGAGTAGAACTTCCCCATAGGGTTTCCAAGACTGTAAATCTTTATGGAAGGAGACTATTTCATCTTTGTCTCACTGAGTGGTTGGTGGGTGCAAACTGCTGACCTTTTGATTAGCAACCAAATGCCTTCACCACTGCACCACCAGAGTTCCTTCCACAGGTATAGGCGTTAGGATTTACAACACATTTTTTTGAGGGACACAATTCAACTTATAACAGTCCCTTTAAAATAATCTACCCATTTCTTCTAAATTGTAAAATTTATTGCCATAAACTCACTCTCAATACAATATTTGCTAGTTTTCCTCTTCATAGCTGTAGTAATATTGTATTTCTTATTTCCCATATCAATAATTTGTTTCTTCTCTCTTTTTTCCCTACTCCATCTTGATAGAGGATTATTAATTTTATGGATCTTCTAGAAATGAAAGAAGACTTTTGCTTCCATTGATTTTCTCTGTTGATTGTCTGTATTCTATTAATCTAATCCAAGGTTATTTAAATA
>NW_006921863.1:3448346-3450936 GCF_000298275.1 Orycteropus afer afer
TTGGGCATGGTAAATGGGGAGTGAAACTAAATGTACACATAATGTTGAATGTAAAGCTAACCCTTAAAATAAAATATTAAAATATAAATAAAAAATAAATTCTACCAAAGGAAAACAAAAGCAAAATAAAATATTGATATTTTGAGTTCAAACATTTATATAAATCTTTAGAATGTCTAACAAACATCATAAACAATATTGAAAGACAAATAGCAAAGTTTATATATGGCAAAGACTAAATATACATATAATCTAAAAAAAAAGGTGGCCACTGTAATTTGAAAATTGCTTAAAAGACATGAGTAGACAAATAATACAAGAGGAAACACAAATGATTAATAAACATATAAAATAGGAAAATAATATTAACTCCAGAAAGTCATGGTGGTACAACGGTTAAACATTTGGATGCTAACCCAAATGTTGATGGTTAGAATCCACCCTACTGCTCTGCAGGAGAAAGAGTTGATTATCTCCTCCTGTAAAGATTACAGCCTAGAAAACCCTGTGAGGCAGTTATACTCTGTCATGTGGGATAACTATGAGTCAAAAGCAACTCAACATCAACCAGCAACAACTATCTATCTACCTGCCTACCTGCCTACCTATCTAAAACTAATTGCAATTGAGTCAGTTCCAACTCATGGTGAGCTCATGTGTGTCAGAGTACAGCTGTGCTCCATAGGGTTTTCAATGAGTGATTTTTGAGAAGTAGATGATCAATCCTTTCTAGCAAGGCATAGAATCAAACCTCTAACCTTTCAGTTAGCAGCTGAGTGCATTGACCATTTGCACCACTACTAGCATCTGAAAATCCAAACCCACTACTATCAAGTTGATTCTGACTCATAGTGACCCCCATTGGGTTTCCAAGGGGGTAAGTCTTTGAGGAAGTAGATTGCCCCATCTTCTTTCTACAGAGAAGCTGGTGGGCTTGAACCACCAACCTCTGGCTAGCAGTCTAATGTCTTAGGCACTAAGCCACCAGAGCTCCTTTCGCCACTAATATAGTATATATGTATGTATATAATTCAATCTTTAATCTATGAGAAAATTATTTTGTTGCAGGTTATGAAGTGGGCGTCTAAATTTATTTTTTTTACTTTTTCTGTCAAATGGTTGACTGTTTTTCCTATTAAACACAATAGTCATAATTCTGATCTTATTATTAAATTTAATGACAAATCTCGGATATTTCAAAGTAATGGTGACTATTTGAGACAGCTGTTTGTTATGCTATGGAAATACATGATTCTTATTTTACCAAGAAGTTTATTTTAATCAGCAATGTTTCACCAGGTGCCCTTTCAATTTCTATCAAAGTAAGCATTTATAGATCTCCTTTGATGTCTTAATATATTTTAAAATAGTGACTCATCTTTGTAATTATAGACAATTACCTAGAACAATTTTTATTTTAGGCAAGTTTATGTATTCAATATTTGATTTACTAATATTTTTGCACCTGTGTATTGCTGTGAAGGGAGCTCTGGTAGCGTTGTGCCTAAGGCACTTGACTGCTAACCTGAAGGCTAGTGGTTCAAACCCACCAGCCACTCCTCGGAAGAAAGTTTGGGCAATCTACTTCCATAGTGATACTGCCTTAGAGGCCAAGGAGGGGGCACTATGAGTCAAGGCCGACTCGATGGCCCATAATAACAACAACAACATTGCTGAGATAAAACTATGATTTTCTTTCTTTGTTTCATTTGTTATTAGATCCTGCTAGCTTGGATCTGTGTGTTTTTAAATTAGGAAAGGTGTGTGTCCTGATTGTATCCTCTCACCATACTTATTTAGTCTGTATGCTGACCAAATAATCAGACAAGCTAGAGTATATGAAGAAAAACGTGGCACCAGAATTGGAGGAAGACTCATTAATGACTAGTGATATGCAGATGACACAACCTTACTTGCTAAAAGTCAGGAGGACTAGAAACACTTACTGATGAAGAGTAAAGACCACAGTCTTCAGTATGAATTACGCATCAACATAAAGAAAATGAAAATTCTCACAACCGGACATCATGATAAAGCATCATGATAGAAAGAGGAAAGATTGAAGTTGTCAAGGATTTCATTTTTCTTGGATCTGCAATCAATGCCTACGGAAGCAGTAGTTAGGAAATCACATGAGGTATTGCACTGGGCAACTCTGCTGCAAGAGCCACCCTTAAAGCGTTAAAGAGCAAAGATGTCACTTTGAAGACTAAGATGTGCCTAACGCAAGCCATGGTACTTTCCATAGCCTCATATGCATTTGAGAGCTTGACAATAAATACATATATATAAACAGTCCAGCCCCAAATCTACATAAACACAGCAAGAACTTAAAATCTCTGATACAATATTATACTTGATTTAATGAGTTTTGAACCATCTTAATCATCATTGGAATTATCCATTACAGAAAGAATTGAATGAACTTTATCCCTAAAGCTATCTAGATGGAACATTTTTTCTCTTTGTATTTGTTCAATTTCTGGCAATTTATTACATCTTGTAATAGAGTCCCATGGGCAATTATCTTTTAGAAATTCTTCAGTGTGTTTGGCTTCTTGGTGATTCTTTTGTCTATCATTAAGATATA
>NW_006921863.1:3452786-3499088 GCF_000298275.1 Orycteropus afer afer
ATTCCAAAGAAAGGTGATCCCACAGAATGTGGAAATTATAGAACAATATCATTAATATTGCACACAAGTAAGATCTTGCTGAAGATAATTCAGAAACGTTTGCAGCAGTATATTGACAGAACTTCCAGAGGTTCAAGCCAGATTCAGAAGAGGATGCGGAACAAGGGATATCATAGCTGTTGTCAGATGGATCTTGGCTCAAGGCAAAGAATATCAGAAAGAAGTTTACTGGTGTTTTATTGACTATGCAAAGGCATTTGATTGTGTGGATCATGACAATATTTCAATAGGACTTTATTAAGGAGGAAAAATAAATTCAGATTCACAGGTAGAGAGAGAGGTGTCTGAGAAGTGATTGAAGAGGTATAAAAAATTCATGATTGTACTTCTCACTGCCTAACACAAAGTGTACATCAGAATCACTTTCTAATGCCCCCGACTCCCACTGAGACAGACATATTTTAACAATACCAGTGTATTCTCAAATTTTATGCCAGCAATGGCCAACATATTAATATTAATTAGCTTACTTGATTAATTCAACACCATTTTTTACTTGCTAGGATCTTGGCCCTGGGAAAATGGATCCTAGAAAAGGTCAGTGTTGAATGGCACAGGACACCTCTTCTGAAGGGCCTGGTTTCATTGCTGTTGAGTTGATTCTGACTTATGCAACCTATTTGTTCCAGAGTAGAACTGTTTTATAGGCTTTTCAAGGCTGTCAAAAAAGATTGTTGTTGTTGTTATGTGCCATCGAGTCAGACCCGACTCATAGTGACCCCTCCTTGGGTTTCTGAGGCTGTATCACTATGGAAGTAGATTGCCCAACCTTCCTTCTGAGGAGTGGCTGGTGAGTTTGAACCTCCAGCCTTCTAGTTAGAAGTTAAGTGCCTTAGGCACTGTGCAACCAGAGCTCCCAAAAAAGATTACAGCCAAGATAATCTCATGGAGATTTCTACTGTGTAACACATGGGGTCATTATGAGTCAGAATCAACTTGACAGCAACTAACAACAACAATCTTTAGGGAAGGATACCACCAGGATTCTATTCTGCAACACTGCTAGGTGAATTCAAACCTTCAACCTTTAGTTTAGTAGTTGAACACAAACCATTTGCACCATCCAGGGACCATCTTTGAATGGCAACACACTGCCATTGAGTTGGATCCGACTCATAGCTACCCCTTCTTGGGTTTCCCAGGTGGTATCACTACAGAAGTAGATTGCCCAACCTTCCTTCGGAGGGGTGGCTAGTAGGTTTGAACTGCCAGCTTTCTGATTAGCAGTCAAATGCCTTAGGCACTATGCCACCGGAACTGTAATTTTATTTCTTCACAGTTTTGCCTGGAGGAAGTTCCTTCTACTACCCTTTAGAGAAAAATAAGGAAGGTTGTTCTAAGGGGCCAAGAAGATCATAATGCATCCTTCATTCCCTGAAGGGAGATGATCATTTCTTTAGATTTTGTCCCTATATTATCTTGCATTCTTTAACACACTGAGTTTCAAATACATTTTATAAAATGAGTCTGATTTCCTACTCACCTAGTAAGGCGCTCTGGTGTTACTGTGCCTAAGGCATTTGTCTGCTAACCAGAAGTTTGGCGGTTCAAACCCACCAGCCACTCTGTAGAAAGAAGATGGGGCGTCCACTTCTATAAAGATTTACAGCCTCGGAAACCCAATGGGGGTTGCTATGAGTCCCAATCAACTGGACGGCAGTGGGGAAGTGTAGTATTGTTGGGGGGAAGAGACCCCCTTTTTCTTTAGCCTCTACTTGTGAGAAGAATCTTCAGGAATGAGTAGTCCATGAGCAAACAGCTCTAGGCGATCGTTAGCAAACAGTGGTGTTTCTGTGGCTTGAGAAACTAATTTACGTCAATCACACAAGCTAACATGGTGTCAATCACACAAGCATGCAAGTCTTTATTGAAAGCTCGAGTATGTTTCCATGGGAGAAATGGACCTCTCCCGTGAGTGGGAAGAACCTTTAAAAGGAATGGGCATCTCCAAAAGAGTGGAGAAGGGTCATTCCCATGGAATGGGAAGCCGACCAACTGCCTGATTGGTTTTTATACTTCCGGAAAGGGGCGCTCTTAGGCGGAGCTGGGCCTCTTGAGTGACAGGACCCTGATTAATTGGCCAAATCTTACAGGTAGTCAGTTGCAGATGTTAGCTCATTATCCTCCTTAAATAGTTCAAGGTCTGTGGGTGTCCTGCTTTACTTTAATTGACTAAATCCCCCAGGTGGTTGGAGAGATTTACAGGTGTTACCTTCTTAACCTTCTTAAATATTTGCCTCTCTCCCTTTGGGCCTGCCCTCAGGCCATCCCTCCTGCTCCATCTTACTGACTAACATTTCCCGGATAACTGTAGTACAGCTCCGAAGGTTCCAATAAGTACTCCTATCACCCAACTCAAGAGGCAGGCAGCACAAGGAAATTGTTGTCTGTCTCTCTTCTCTTATTCTAGTTCCGCCAAAACTTCTCAGCTTTTATCTCTTCTACATATTGAGCTTCCTTGTATAATTTGTTTAAGCGAAACATATTAAATTTAATTCTTTTAAAGTTTATCTTTAAAGTGAAAAAAAGTTGGGCTTTGGAATCAGAAAGATGTGGGCTCCAATGCAATTTGCACTTTCGTGTGTGTGTGTGTGTGTGTGTATGTGTGTAAATTCAGGAAAAATAATCCTAGTTTGGTCTCAGAGATGAGATCTGTCTCACAATGAAAGAGGGGCATTCTTTTCCTCTTTCTGCCGGTACACACATGGCTTCAGATCCAGAGGACTGAAAATATTTAGTGATGTTCTTATGACATCTGCAGAGTTTGCAGCTTGGAGATTTATTGCAAAAGCGTTACAACAGAGCAGGCAGAGGCATGTTCTTCAGGTGATGTGCCCTTAAGAACCATGGCAAACACTGTCTGGAGGTAAGCAATACAGCACAGAGTCCACACGTGAGCATATGTCTCACTGTGGAGGCTGAGGGAGAGCAGCCATACGTAGAGGGCCTGGCTTTTGTCTCAGCTGTCCTACACTGTCAGCATAATCCTGTGCGTCCCTTTCCCAGGGAACTACACACTTCCCTCAATCTGGCCACCATGTCATTTAAGGGCCACATGTCCTTGACACCTGAACCAGAGTGGACTGAGGCAAAAATGGACACTCTTCTCAAACTGTGACTTTCAATCCCTTCTCAAGAAATTCAGAATTGAGACCTGCTTTATAATCATATAATATTATGTGTAATAATACATTCTGTGGATGTTGGGGCACAACATACAAACACATGGATGAATGAAAAGCAAGTATATTGTTATTTACAAGAGAAGGTGGCTAGGAAAGGTCACAAGATTGCACCTGGGGACAGGTTAGCTGCTTGCTGGAATTATAGGTGATGGTTTTTGTATGGCAAGTAGGGTGCAGTTAGCTAGGTTTTATAGACTTCCTGAGGGTTGAGTATTTTTAATAATTCTGTGGACCCAAAGAAGAAAGGCTGTTCCTAGAAGCTGGGCATCTGTGTGTTGTAGCCTGAGAGTGTTAGAGCTGATCAGGAAGTAGAGGATGTGCGTTTAGCAAACTACATGCAGAAGAGAATTGAGAGTTTTTTAGCCATGATTTCAAAACTGACTCAAGATAGCACTTGTGAAAAGTTACGTTCCAGGACCAAGAAAGCATTTCCCTACTTCTCAAGGTAGCTGTACCTGTATCATACAAACTGGAGAATCTTCCATTGCCTTCATTTCTTTAGAGGCAGGTTGCATGCCTGCTTTAGGTTCTATACATTGTTTTCTAACTTTAAAATAAATTCCTCTGTCTTTGCTTAAGCTAACACAGTTGGCTTATGCAACTTACAACCAATGAATATAAGTTCATGTGATATACCCCAAGAGACATGTAGAAATGTTTGGAGCAAGGGTTCTTCTCTGCAGGGGGCTTAGGCCCAGTGTTTGGGAATTGATGTTAATGCAAGTCATTTGTGCCTTTAGGCTGGTGGGGTCTAGGGACATCTAGGTTACACATTTTAAATAATATAAAAAACAGAAACAGGCTTTATTACAAAATCCACATTGTCCATAATGTAAAAACAAATTAATTGCTCAGTTGCTCTCAACTGTTTTTGAGACGAAAAAGAAATTTCTCCCATGAGTTCACATAGAGAGGACTCTGTATAATGTAACTGGAAAGAAATACAATGCCAAGCAATCATACTTTTTAGTATATTTGTCCACACATGCAGGTCCCCAGCCAGAACTCTTTGCTTTAAAATGAACTCTTAGTAAGATCAAAGTAAATAAACAAAGATTTCCCTTCAGTGGATCTAGGCATTACCTCAGAATGAAAAATGATCAGAAAGTAGGCTGTAGAAATCAGCTTCTTAGGGAATTTACTGAACCTTGTGTTCTTTAGAGTCATTAGTCAGATTGGCCACAATAAAGCATTAATTCACAATTATCCCTCCAAGTAACAGAATCTACATGAATAAATAGCATGAATAAGATGGAGCTGCTGACCTAAAAGAACTCAAACCAAAAACCCAAATCACTGCCATCAGTCAATTCCGACTCATAGTGACCCCCAGAAGATTTCCAAGGCTGTAAATCCTTATAGAAACAGACCTCATCTTTCTTCCATGGAGCAGCTGGTAGATTTGAACTACTAACTTTCTGGTTAGCAGGCAAATGCCTTAACCACTACATCACCAGAGCACCTTAGGAGAACTAAAACACAAAACAAAAGAAAGGTTGATTTGGTGTGTACCAGAAGCTAATGACATGAGAATTTGGATGAAAAATGTTGTCTGGTTTTACTAAATCTAGTCAAAGATTTAGTAGATTAAATATTTAATCTTCCACTTTTCTTAGTACAAAAATCACAAGGCAACCTGAGTTGTTTGTGAGTTTTTCTCATTTATCCTTTTTTACTCATTAGTTTTTTTCTTAATTTTATTTTGTTGCTGCTGTTGAGAACATACACAAAAGAACATATACAAGTTCAACAGTTTCGACATGCACAATTCAGCGGCACTGATTGCATTCTTTAAGCTGTGTAATCATTCTCATCATCTTTTCCAAGTTGTCCTCCTCCTTAAAATAAACTCACTGCCTCCTAAGATTCCTGCCTCATCTTTTGAGCTGCCCTTGCCAATTTGATTCCATATGTTGTTGTTGTTGTTATGTGCCATCGAGTCAGCCCCGACTCATAGCGACCCCTCCTTGGGTTTCTGAGGCAATATCACTACGGAAGTAGTATTGCCCAACCTTCCTTCCGAGGAGTGGCTGGTGGGTTTGAACCGCCAGCCGTCTGGTTAGCAGGCAAGTGTCTTAGCCACTATGCTACCAGAGCTCCCTTAATATGATTATATGATTCCATATAGATAGTTCTTAAAAGTTCACAATGCTCAAGGCAGATGTATTTTACTAATTATTTTGTTCTTTCCTAATTAAGCTAAAGTATTGTTTGGTTTAAAGAAAACTTGAGGGGATATTTTTGGTTTAAGGTTTAAAGATTATCTCAGAGCAATAGTTTTGGGGGGTTCATCCAGCCTCAACAGCTCTGGAAAATCTGGATTTTGTGAGAATTTTAACTTTGTTCTGCGTTTTCCTTATTTTGGTGAATATTCTTCCATAGATTCTTATTTGATTATAAATGGCCGTTCGTGGTAGTCAATCACCATCCAGTTCTGATCTCATAACAAAAGAGGCAACTGTTCATGGAGGCAATTAGCTATACATTCCATTTCTTCCTCTTATTCCTGAGTCTCCTTCCTTTGTTACTCTGGAAGAGTAGAGACCAATTGTTGTCCTTTGGATGCCCACTTACAAGTTTTCATTCTCTTCTCTCTCTTACTCACTTGCTTTATATCACTACCTATCCTAAAAATACATATACATTTTTATGTATAAAAATTAAATCATTTAGCATGGTATACAATTGAGAGTTAAAATCACTCAACCACTAATCTAATCTCTATTTCCCCTTTGTAGATCAAAGATATATTCATAGTTTCTTATGTTTTGCTCTGGAAATTTTTAATGCATTTATCAGCATATATGTATGATTAATACATTCCTATCTCATAAAATGACATAAAAAGTTACTTATAACATGTTTCATAGAAATATTGTACAACAACATATAGTATATAAACATATTTTTATAACAATGTGGTTGTTGTAGTTATGTGCCGTCGAGTCGGACCCGACTCATAGTGACCCCTCCTTGGGTTTCCGAGGCAGTATCACCACGAAAGTAGATTGCCCCATCTTCCTTCTGAGGAGTGGCTGGTGGGTTTGAACCGCCAGCCTTCTGGTTAGCAGTCAAATGCCTTAAGCACTATGCTACCAGAGCTCCCTTTTATAACAATAATGACATAAAATAAATTTTAAAAATGAAAATACACCTTGCCATTAATAGTGCTTATCTTAGAAGAAAGACTGGGCAATCTACTTCTGTAGAGATACTGGCTCAAAAACGCAAGGAGGGATCGCTATGAGTTGGAATCGACTCAATGGCAGTGATTTTTTTTTTTTAATGTCTTGGAAGGCTAGTGTTACCAAGGTCTCTCACATTTTACTTTCCATGGTTTATATTGTGCTTGAATATATTACAAGTATATTTACAAGTATACATACAAATATACAAGTATGTATTTTTATATTTTTAAAATACAGGAGCAAAAAAGTCAATAAAATGTACTACCTATTTGGTAAAAATGTGTGTCCTCTTTTATCAATACGTGTTTCCTACTTTTCACTGATTTGGTTCTTGTGACTCTGATTTCCAATCTTCTTTGTGACTCCTGATTTCAATTACCAAATTAATCTTCTAATGAAGATGTGTGATAAATATTTCTCATTGATATCTATTCATTGAAGTTCTATTAATATCTTAGCTGATTAAGGGAAGAGCATATCAAGTGTCAGAATTGTGCATTATGGCAAACTGCAGTGGCACCCCTACTTACCCCATTTTTTTTTTCCCAGAAAAAATGAGCTATGCAGATATTTGCAAAGAGATATCACTTCCCAAGTAAACAGTTCTTACAACTGATCTATTATAATAAAGAATCTGCCATTTTGTATCAGGGATCTTGAGACTCATGTATACGAAGCCTGCAACATCCAGGGAAAAGGGAGAAGATATGTATTCTTTCCCAGGAAGTGAAGCTGATAATTTTCTATTTGAATATAGGCCTTGGGCAAGTTCTTCAAGACCCTGCACTTCCTTGAATGAAGTAGTGGAAGGACAACTAATTGGCAATCCCAAAATTAAAATTAGAGCTCTCACAACTACACCCTGTCTTTTCCATTGTTCCAAATTGTTCAGTATAACAGCTAAATGGCAGTTTTAGCATCTATATCATGTTATTTAGGATTCAATTATAATTCCATTCCTAATTTCAATTACCATAATAATCTGCTGGTAGAACAACTTTCTTAAAGTCAAAAATTAAAGCAGTTTCTACTGAGATCTCTTAATGCTGGCTAATTGCACAAGTCAACATTTAACCCATTAATGGGTATGAGCTTACTTGCATTTTCAGCCTTGCATAGCTCTTTACTGATGCAGTATACAAAGGATGGAATAAAAGCAAATAATTGACAATGACAAAATTGTTTTTGATGAAATCCCTCCCTATTTTATTTAAAAATACAACTCATGTGGTTAAATAAGAGGAAATAATGTCTGTAATTTGTTCTTTTCTGTTTTCTTAACCTGGTCTGTACAAGTATCTTACAGTATACTCTGATAAGGGATGGAAAAATTCTGCCAAGTTATATTTTTTGGTACCCATAGAAAATTATTTTAAAGCTTTTTTTTTTTTTTTTTCCCTCCAACTCCTCTCTGGTTGCCAAGTGATGGCATCCATATATGTATTTTATCCAGTCCGTCATCTCTAGAACAAGTAGATTGACTCTAACTCCATGAAAAACTCTACCTTATGAAAAAGCAATAGTCTCAGAAAACTTACTTAAACAAGAGGGAACATACTAGTTTTAACTCAAAGGAGTTTGGTACAGTGACTGTGTATTCCTTCCATCTTCTTTTGATGCTTTCTGCATCATTCAATATTTCACCCATAGAATTCTTCAGTATTGCAACTTGAGGTTTGAAATTTTTCTTCAGTTCTTTCAACTTGAGACTGAAGATATGCTGAGCATATCTTGCCCTCTTGGTTTTCTAACTCCAAGTCTTTGCGAATTTCATTATAATACTTTACTTATACTTTGATATATATTTGATATATTTTACCAAATTTAATTAGTTGATGTGCAACTATTTCAGGAAGTAGCATATGATCAAGAATCAATGGTCTTGAAGAAGGAAATGCAAGCTGCACTGAGAAAATCGGTGAAAAACAAGACTCTGGGAATTGATGGAATAGACACTGAGATGTTTCAACAAATAATGCAACACTGGAGGTTTACTCATTTCTTTGGAAAGAGAGCTAGCTACCTGGCCTATTGACTAGAAGAGATTGATATTTGTGCACATTCCAAAGAAACACGATCCAATAAAATGTGGAAATTATTGAACAATATCATTACTATCACAAGCTAGTAAAAATTTGCTGAAGATAATTTAAAAATGGTTGTAGCAGTATATTGACAGAGAACTTCCAGAAATGCAAGCTGGATTCAGAAGAGGACGTGGAATGAGGGATATTGTTGCTGATATCAGATGGATCTTGGCTGAAAGCAAAGAATATCAGAAAGATGTGTACCTGTGTTTTACTGACTATGCAAAGGCATTTGACTCTGCACATCATAGGAAATTATAGATAACATTGTAAAGAATGGGAATTTCAGAACATTTAATTGTGCTCATGAAAAACCTGTACATAGACCAAGAGGCTATTGTTTGAACAGGACACTTCATGGTTTAAAATCAGGAAGGGTGTGTGTCAGGGTTGTATCCTTTCACCATACTTATTGGTGGTGTAGTGCCTAAGGCACTTGACTGCTAATCAGAAGGCTGGCACTTCAAACCCACCAGCCATTCCTTGGAGGGAAGTTTGGGCAATCTACTTCCGTAGAGATACTGCCTCGGAAACCCAAGGAGGGGTCACTGTGAGTCGGGTCCAACTCGACAGTACATAACAACAACAAATTCAGTCTGTATGCTGAGCAAATAATCCCAGAAACCAGACTATACGAAGTATAACACTGCATCAGGATTGGAGGAGGACTCATTAACAACCTGTGATATGCAGATGACACAATCTTGCTTGCTAAAAATTTAGATGACTTGAAGCATTTATTGACTGTGGTAGTTAAATTTGTATGTTACCTTAGCTGGGCCTGGTTGAGTGGCTGGGCAGCTAATGGTAGTTATTTCCCATGATGAGACTGACAATCAACTCCATGGTGGGATCTACCACAAGCAGCTGAGTAGCTGCCTTTGGGATGTGGTCTGCTTCCCATATTTAAAGAGAAGCCTTGGGAGATAGTCTCTAGCTTATGGCATGCTTGGACCCTGCATGTAGCCCTGTCCTTATTCAGCAGGCTGCCATGCTCTGCTGACCTTGGGACTTAGAGTGGACTTGAATTAATGGCCTGACAGGTGGTTTGGTAACATCGGGACTGTGCCATTTTATTTGTCAACCTTGGGCTTGTTAGCTGCCTGGGAGAAGAAAAGCCTCTGGTTTCAGTGGGCCGGGAATAAGAGGCAGAGCTGAAGCCCAAGTCGAGGAGCTTTCACCCAGGCCCTAGAGCCTGGCACTTGGAACTTGGACTTCTAGCCTCCTGAACTGTAAGAGAATAAGCTCTTTATTTGTTAAAGCCATCCTATTTGTGATATATTCTTGTCAGAGCAGCACTAGATAACCAGAACATTGATGAATGATCAAAGAACACAGTGTTCAGTATGAATGAGATCTGAACATAAACAATAATCCTCAAAACTGGACCAATAAGGAACATCATGATAAATGGGGAAAAGATTGAAGTTGTCAAAGATTTCATTTTTACTTTGATCCACAATCAACACCCACGGAAGTGAGAATGGCCAGACTTTGTCTCACCTACTTTGGTCATGTTGTCAGAAGGGACCATTTCCTGGAGAAGGATATCATGCTTGGAAATTAGAGGGTCAGCAAAAAAAGTGGAAGACCCTCCATAGGATGAATTGACCTGGTGGCTGCAACGATGAGCTCAAGCATAGCAAGGACTGTGGTGCTGGAACAGGACCGGGCAGTGTTTCATTCTGTTGTACATGGTGTCACTCTGAACTGGAGCTGACTGAATGGCAGCCAACAACAAGAACAACAAATACTATAACTTGGAAATAAAGCCCAGCTGGTGGAATATGTCTATTTTGACACACAATTTCTTAAAAGTAAGCTAATGTAACAAATATAAGAAAGTGCAGGTATAAAACCTCACCTGTATTAAGTTTAGTATGTTGTGTAAAGTTTAGTTGGGAACCTAGATTATGGATCTAGACATACAGTTTTGTTGAAATTTTCCCTCAATAAATCAGACTTACATGATAACATCTGCATAGCTATTATACTTTTGCAGCACTGGGTCTGTTTTAATCATAGTTTTAAGATAACAAATTTTACGGTTTCAGGCTAATATTTTTCCTGTTCCTCATTGCTTAAAAGTCCTGCACATGACACAGCTTTGAATGACTAATAACTAATTAATGACTAATTCAATTTCCAGAACTCTTGAACTTGGACAAAATTTGTTGCAATCAGTTATAAGCACATGTGTACTATGGTAAAGAACCCTCTATAATTAATTCTGTCTATAGCTTCACCTAGAAGCTCTGGTAGCATAGTGGCTAAAGCATTTGACTGCTAAGCAGAAGGCTGGCAGTTCAAACCCACCAGCCACTCCTCAGAAGGAAGGTTGGGCAATCCTACTTCCGTAGTGAGGAAACCCAAGAAGGGGTCGCTATGAGTCGGGGCCGACTCGACGGCACATAACAACAACAACAACAACAATAGCTTCACCTGAGTCATGGCTTTAGTATTAGTTATATGTTTTAAAAGAGATCTAGAATATCTCCCTTTCATATTCTCTTGGAAGAAATATCTACCTCTCAAGCACCTACTGCTATTTGTTTTTCTTCAGAAAAAGATTGGGCCTTCAAGCTCTTTTTAGAACAAGTGGGTAAAGAAAGAAGGTAAGGTTAAAAAAAAAAAAAAAAGAGCGTATCACAGTTTTCATAAAGGTGAATCTCTTCACTGCTAACTATGACCAGCAAGTGGTTTGTAAGTTTGTGGAACGAATGTAAGTTTTCATGTTGACGGCACTGCATGAAATCTCAGAGACCCTATTACCTCATTGCTTAAAGTGGAGACTAGTAGAATTTCAGTCTCTTTTTCTGGGAGAATCTGGGACTAACTCCTGATTTTTTGCAAATTTCCCCTTCTACATATATAGAATGTCATCTATAGTATGCAATGTTGCTTTTGTTAAGTACAAAGTGTGTTGAAATAATGATCCGTATCTTTTATAGTTTTTAATGTTTTCATTTTTCTTTTCCTTCAAGTTCTTCATCAGCCCACAGGGCTCATATCCTGACTCCTAGTTACATAGTCTAGAGTCTTGCCAATTCTTCTAATTGACTGCACTTTAAGTCTGCAGAGCCTTACCCTAACTTTTTGTTCTTTAGAACTTTCATTATTTTTAGAGAAGTTAAAATCTAAAATTCCTGAGATGTCTACCCTGATGTAAGCCTTAAATCCAGGCTAAAGGATAACAGACTTATGTATAATATGAGACTCAGGCAGACAGAGTCATGGGACATCTTAAAATCGGCCTTGACTCATCAAGAACATAGCGCGTTTTATTATCTGGAGATGTTTACAGAGAATTTCTAGAGTTCTAAAAATCTGGATTAGTGTTTTTCAGATAGTGGTCTAAAAGAACACTTAAAAATTGTCTAGTAATTTTGTGTTTTAAATTAAACAAGATGAAATAAAATTAATAAATAGAAGCTCTGGTGGTGTAGTGCCTAAGGCATTTGACTGCTAACCAGAAGGCTGGCAGTTCAAACCCACCAGCCACTCCTTGGAAGGAAGACTGGGCAATCTACTTCTGTAGAGATACCTCCTCAGAAACCAAGGAGGGGTCCCTATGAGTTGGGACCAACTTGACGGCAGTGAGTTTTGAGAATTGTGGTATTATGAATTATTGTGGTTGATCATCATCACGTGTTTAGTGGTTGCAATTCCATTTATGTCAATTATCTTATTGGTGCCAAAAGTGCTGTGTTACTATGTGTTAGTTAGAAAAGGAACAAAAGATAATTCAGAAATAATGATTTTCCAATAAGTAACAAACAGAAGACATCATTAGGCATAATTTCAAACAGAAAAAAAAAAAACTGGGAAGGAAACTAGACCTTTCAAAAGGACCACAGAAGGGTCAGTGTGTAAACTCTTTGCCTTGTGAAGTAACTTAGTTTCCACAAAAATACAATGCCACATAATTTGTTACTTTGATTCAATACATTTATAATGTTTAAAAATTGATTTGTAAATCTGTTTTGACATTATACTTGTACCTGAATTATGAGAAAACAGAATTTGTAACTAACTTTTTTGTTTATGACTAAATAACATAATAAAACAAATTACAGTTAGCATTAGTGGTTCATGAGAAATGTTTTCTCTTTAAATGCTGTATTACTGAAATTTAAGAAACACTGAGTTAGATGCACCAAAGACATTAAATTATTATAAACCAAGAAGAATTTTTTTAACTATTTAAAAGTAATTCATCTACCTAGGAAAACTAAATGACTTAATGAATAAGAAAGACGTTGAAAAATTTTATAAGTACTATAAGAGAAAGATCAGTTGATTGAATCAATTCCACAAATTTATTCTCTCATAACACTTCATCAGTTGATTTGATAAAGATATACATAAATACTCAGAAAATACATTATTTTGATCTATAATACCATATCATCAACAAATAAAAACAACAGCAAAAATAATGATTATCCTATAAATTGGGTTATTTAGAGATATGTTCTGTAAATACATACTGTGAGTCAGATAAATGAGAGACTGCTAAAGAAATTGAAGAAGAGAAAGAAGAAAAGGGGAGGAAATACAGAAGCTGGATAAGAGTATATGAAAACAGTAAAATTAAAAATTAAAATGGAAAGAAGGAACAAATCAAAGAGTGAGGAGTGAAAAGACCAATGGGAGAGAGAGAGTTAAGTAAAAGCCAATCAGAGAAGTAAAGCCTGTGTGCTGTTTCAGGATTTGTCCAGTGTTGCTGCTCTTTCTAAATATCCCTTGCTACACTGTCATTTTTCTCACAATGCTGTGGGTTCATAGTTAGAAAATGTGGTAGAATGATTGGAAAAGTATTTCAAATTTTTAACTTCTCCAATAGTCACGCCGTTTGGAATGTGGGTTTGATGATCCTCCCATCCAGAGCTGAAATCTATTTTTCACCATATAATCTGAACTGGTTCTATGTCATTCTATGACCTATACAATACACAGAAGTGAAGGTGCCAATTTTTTAGCCTAGGCCTCAAGAGGCATTGCATGTTTTCCCACTCTCTTGGAACTCTTCCACTACCATATGAATAAAATTTCTTTGGTTCATTTATTGCTTTTGGGCCAGAGTTTCAAATCATGACCACTAATTTCTTTGTTTCAATTTCCTGGTATACAATTGCCAAACCTTGTATTTTTGATCTTTTTAATCTGCTTTTAAAAGTACATTTCTTTTGAAAAAAATATAGTAATTATGTTTATTTTAAGTATGGACAGACTTTGATATGTGATACAATATTTAAATTTAAAATTTATTTATTTATTTTTAAATAGAAAGTGTCTTTGCACATTTCATTATAGTAATTGGCTTTGTCTTCTTGAGCTGATCTTTGAAATCTTCAGTTCAATTCTTTTATCTTGTCATTTCTTCCATTTGCCTTAGCTACTCTCCGCTCAAGGGCAAGTTTCAGAGTCTCTTCTGTCATCCATTTTGGTCTTCTCTTCTTTTGTTGTCTTTTTAGTGACCTTGCTTTCTTCATGGATGATGCTCTTGATGTCATCCCACAATTCATCTGGTTTCCGGTCATTGGTGTTCAATGCATCAAATCTATTCTTTAGATGGTCTCTAAATTCAGGAGGGATATATTCTAGATCATATTTTGGCTCTCATGGACTTGTTTTAATTGTCTCCAACTTCAAGTTGAACTTGCATATGAGCAATTGATGGTCTGTTCCACAATCAGCTCCTGGACTGGTTTTGGCTGAAGATATTGAGCTTTTCCATTGCCTCTTGCCACACATGTAGTCAATCTGATTCCTATGTGTTCCATCCAGTGAAGTTCACATGTACAGCCACTGTTTGCGTTGTTGAAAAATGTGGTATTTGCAATGAACAAGTCGTTGATCTTGCAAAATTCTACCATGTGAGTTCCAACATCATTTCTGTCACCAAGGCCCAATTTCCCAACTACTGGTGATTCTTCTTTGTTTCCAACTTTTGCATTCCAGTCACCAGTGATAATGAACGCATCCTGATTGCAAGTTTGGTCAATTTCAGACTGCAGAAGTTGATAAAAATCTTCAATTTCCTCATCTTTGGCTTTGGTGGTTGGTGCATAAATTTGAATAATAGTCATATTTATGGGTCTTCCTTGTAGGTGTATGGATATTATCCTATCACTGACAGCATTGCACTTCAGGACAGATCTTGAAACATCCTTTGTGATGATGAATGTCACACCATTCCTCTTTAAATTATCATTCCCGGCATAGTAGATCATATGGTTGTCTGATTCAAAACAGCCCAAACCAGTCCATTTCAGCTCACTAATGCCTAGGATATCCATCTTTATGCATTCCATTTCATTTTTGACAACTTCCAATTTTCCTAGATTCATAATTTGTACATTCCATATTCCGATTATTAATGGACGTTTGCCCATGTTTCTCCTCAATTTAAGTGGTGCCACATCAGCAAATGGAGGTCTCGAAGCCTAATCCATTTGAGTAAGGCTGATTTTGCTCTGATAATGCAGCTCTTCCCCAGTCCTTCTTTGAGAGCTTTCCAAGCTAAGTGACTCATCTTCCTCCTCTGTATTAGACAATGTTTCTGGACTATTCATAAAGTTGCACAGTAATGTATCAGACAGTGTTTCTCTGTTATTCATAAGGTTTTCCCTGGCCAATTCTTTGAGAAGTTGCTGGCCTCCTGCTTCTTTGATCAAATTAGGTGAGACAAAATCTGGCCATTCTCACTTCTAAGGAACATTTCTGCTGCACTTCTTTCAGGACAGACTTGTTCATTCTGGCAGTCCATAGTATTTTCAGTATTCTTTGGCAGCACCATAATTCAAATATATCAACTCTTCTATACTCTTCCTTCTTCATAGTTCAACTTTCACATGCAAATGAGGTGACTGAAAATAGTATGCCTTGGGCTAGTCCCACCCTAATCTTCAAAGTGACATCTTTGCTCTTTAACACTTTAAAGAGGTCTATTGAAGTAAATTTGTCCAGTGCAATATGATGTCTTATTTTTTTACTGCTGCTTCCATGGGTGTTGATTGTGGATCTTAGTAAAATGAAATCTTTAGCAATTTCTATCTTTTTGCCATTTATCCTGCTGTTGCTTACTGGTCCAGTTGTGAGCATTTTCCTTTACTTTATGTTGAGGTGTAACCCATACTGAAGATGAGTCATTGATCTTCATCAGTGAGTGCTTCGCATCCTCTTCACTTTCAGCAAGCAAAATTGTGTCATCTGCATATCTCAGGTTGAAAATGAGTCTTTTTCCAATCCTGATGCCATGTTCTTCTTCATAGAGTCCAGCTTCTCAGATTATTTGCTCAGCATACAGGTTGAATAAATATGGTGAGAGGATACAATGCTGACACACTCCCTTCCTGATTTTAAATGATGCAGTATTCCCTTGAACTGTTCAAATGACAGCCTCTTTGTCTATGTACAGATTCCTCATGAGCACAATTAAGTGTTCTGCATTCCCATTCTCCTCAATGTTATCCATAATTTGTTATGATCAACACAGTTGAATGCCTTTGCCTAGTCAACAAAACACTGGTAAACATCTTTCTTATATTCCTTGCTTTCAGCCAAGATCCGTGTGACATTGGCAACAATATCCTTTGTTCTATGTCCTCTTCTAGCTTGAATTTCTGGCAGTTCCTTGTCAATATACTGTCATTTTTTGAAGTATGGTGGTACATTTGATGGTTTCCCACAGTCCCTGAAACTTTGTTCATTTTTCTTCTCCCTTTTTTCCCCTTATATTCCTCAGATTGCATAATCTCTATCTTTAAGTTTGCTGATTCTTTATTCATCCTGCTCAATTCTGCTATTAAAACCCTCTAGTTGAATTTTTTATTTGCTATTATACTTTTCATGGAGGTTCAGTGAAAAAGGGGAAGGCCCTCAATGAGACGGATTGACACAGTGGCTGCAACAATGTGTTCAGGTATAGCAAGGATTGTGAGGCTGGCGGAGGACCTGGCAGTGTTTCATTCCATTGTACATAGGGTCATTATGATTTGGAGCAGACTAGATGGCACATAACAGCAACAACAACAACATCATACTTTTCAACTTCAGGATGTTTATTTGGTACTTTTTAATATTTTCTATCCCTTTATTGATACTGTCTATTTGGTGAGGCTTAATTCTCAGAGTTTTCTTTATTTCTTTAGACATGGCCTTCTTTAATTTCTTAATATAAAATGTATTTGTAATAGCAGATTTAGCATTTTTTGTCTAGTAAATCCAATATTTGGGCCTCTTGGGGACAGTTTTTATTCATAAGCTCTTTCGTGAATTGATCATATTTTATGTTTCGGTTTATGTCTCATAATTTTTTGTTAAAAAGTGGACATTTAAACATATGTGGCAACACTGGAATTCAGTTTGCCCATTTTCTCTGGGCTTGTGGTTGTTGCTGTTCATTGTTCTTGTTAGTATTTGTTTAGTCACTTAGAGTAATTGTATAAAGTTTGTATTCTTTGTCACATTTGGCCAGTGAAATCAATGCTCAATTTACTCAGTGGTCAGCCACTGATTGGACAGAGTTTCCTTAAATGTTTGAATCATAATTCTCCCAGTCTTTACCAAGACACTATGTGTGTATTGGTGCATGCTTTCAACATCCTAGAAAGCAGTCTACATTTCTGTTTTAGCTTTCACTTCCTGCTTGTGCAGAGTCTTAAGATCAGCGAGAGGTGAGAGATCGAAGCCTTCTTAGATGTCCAACTGTTGCACATGCACACAGCCTTGCACATGCATGTGATCTACAAGACTACCAGGAATTTGTTAAAGATTTTCAAATCCCCCTGTGGACATCTCATTCCCCAATTTTTATTGTAAGTTTTGGTCAGTTTCTTGTTAGTCCCAACTGGTAATGCTGCTTCAGATGGCTGCAATGTTAAATAAATCCCACTGCTTGTTTTCAACAATGTCCTGCAGGTGTTCTGTTTGCACTCAGTGAGCTCTATGTCAGGCCAAATAAAGACAAACACTAAGAATGGAGTTTATCAGTGAAATGTAAGACCAGTCAAATAGTGACAATTCTTTTAGGTGAGGCTTTTCAAACAGTTCAAACTCATTTGGTTCACTGCTAGGCTGTGTTTTTTCAGTTATTCTTGCTGCAAGGTTGTTGGTTTTTAAGACTACCAAAGTGCTGGGAAAAGAGACATAAAAATACAAAAGACAAAATGCTAGAAAATCCACCGTTCTTACTAAGATTTAGCTGTTTCTTCTGGATTGCTTGCAAGCTGTTGTTAGTTCACAGAAATCTGAGAAAGTTGAATTTGACCATTGTTTCCCCCAGTGTTCTTGTTGCTTTTATGAAGGAGTGGAATTTTGGAGGACATTATTCCACAATTCTGGTAGTCTATTACATTTTTATAAAGTTTTTTCCCATCTCACTTTTTACCTTTTTGATGATGTGTTCTCTCTTACATTTCTGCTTTATCATAATTGTGTAGTAATTCTGAGATTTAGGGAAATTCTTATTCTTACTCTAGTCTTTAAATTATTACTATGTATATAGTACTTTTACATTTCTATTTCTACAGACAATATATATTATTCTTGTTGGTAAGCGATGAAGGGCACCCAGGCTCCATCTGAGCACACAGACTGTGATGGAGTTCCTATGGGCCCAGAAGGTAGGTGGGAATGGAGGATGGCCGCACCTCCATTCACCAAAAGTAACAAGAGGAGTGTCGTACTTTGTCAGTTTTGCAGGTCCCAAGTGTCCTTGGGGGTTGCTGGAGAGCAGAATGTGTTCTTAAGCCCCAGTAATCTGCGAGAGCACTGTCTCTTTAAATATCCAAAATAGTCAAGCCGCTTTTTAAACCTTCAAAATGGTTCAGGGGTCCAAGATTATCTTCTGTGTCTGTGTTAATTGATTTCCCTTTTCTTTGTTGAAGAGGGTCTGTGCAGTCTTTCTGCCTAGTCCTCCATCTTGCCGGATCTCCTGTCACATTTTCTTTACTTATGAACCTTATATGTGTTGTTTAACTACATCTGGCAGTAGATAAGGGACCCTGATGGTGAAGTGGTTAAAATACTCTGCTGCTAACCAAAAGGTCAGGACTTTGAACCCACCAGATGCTTCACAGTAGAAAGATGTGGCAGTGTGGTTCTGTAAAACATACAGCCTTTGAAACATTATGGGGAAGTTCTACTCTGTCCTGTAGGATCACTGTGAGTAAGAATTGACTCAACAGTAATGGGTTTTGCTTTGGTCATATTGGCTGAAAGTGTGGGGAATCTGGAGATTTGCTAATATTTTTTGCTCTATAAATTACTTGATTATTTTGCCTACAATTCTTTCTTTAATTTTAGAATCCAAGGTATTAACTGGGTATGTCTTGATTTTGTGGTTCTGGATTAATTTTCTCTGGCATATGACATACACTTTCTTCCTGTAGTTTTAAGATATTTTTTACTTTTAATTATACTTTTTTTTACATTCAGTTGTTTTTCCTCCTTGGTGACTTCAAAGGACTATGTTGATTCCCCTTTATCTGTTTTTATACCTATAACTTTTTTCTGTCATCCTTTAAAATTCTATTTTTGTATTAGTTTCTCTTCTTTAATCATTACTAATCTTTAAATTTCCTACTTGTCTTACATTGTCTCTTTTCCCTTCCACTTTCCTCAGTTGTGTCTTCTTTGTATTTCTGCTTTATGATTTTCCTTCATAGAGACTAATGGTTTATTAAAATTTTAAATTTACTATGAAATAATTGGCCAAATGTTCATCTGCTTTATGGTAATATTTACCCGTGAGTGCTGCTGATGTTTTCTATATCTTCTTTTACATAATCTTGCTATCAGCATTGTGATAATTCCTTTAATAAATGAACTATAAATGGACTTTCCTGGGCAACATTTTTTTTTGCAGAAAGTTCCTGTAGAAGAGGAGAAACCATTGTAGCCTTTCAAACTTCTCAGTGCAAACACTCTCTCCTTTTTTGCTTTCCCAGAATTAGACTTCTTTCTACCAATATAGCTCATCTGTGTGATTTTTATGTAACTATGCCTTCTCTGTTTCTCTAAAATTAACAGAGTCCACCAAGGTCTCTCCTGTCAGAAACAATCCAATTAAAAAAACAGGCAGAAGACATGAATAGAAACTTCAACAAGGAGGATACTCAAGCAGCCAACAAATATATGAAGAAATGCTCACTATCATTAGCGATTAAGAGAGATGCAAATCAAAACAGCAACGAGATACCATCTTGCTCCAGCACTAGTAGCAAAGTTCAACGGGACAGAAAATAACAAATTCTGGTGAGAATGTGGAGAGATTGGGACTCTCATACTCCGCTGGTGGGACTGTCCAATGGTACAACCATTGTGGAAAGCAGTATGGCAATTGCTTCAAAAGTTGGAACTAGAAATACCATTTGACCCAGCCATTCCATTACTAGGAATATATCCCAAAGAAGTGAGAGCCATGACAAGAACAGATATATGCACACTTATGTTCATTGCAGCACTATTTACAACAGCCAAAAGATGGAAACAACCTAGGTGTCCATCAACTGAGGAATGAATAACCAAACTATGGTACATATACACAATGGAATACTATGTATTGCTAAAGAATAATGTAGAATCCACAAAACACCCCATAATGTGGATGAACTTGGAGGACATTATGCTGAGTGAAATAAGTTAATCACCAAAGGACAAATATTATATTAGTTCATTATTGTAAAAGTCAAGGAAAGGTTTATCTATGGAAGGAAATTTTCTTTGTTGCTTACCAGGGGTGGGACAGGAGGGGTGGGAACACTGTTAGATAGATAGATGTAAGTATTGATTTGGGTGAAGAGAAGGGCAATGTACCAAATGTGAGTGATCAATATGGTGACATTGAGGAAGAGAAAGACATAGAGAGGTACATGGGAGGTACAGATAACAAAAATGAACCCTTTTGCACATACAGTACTGCGTTGTCAGTGAAAGCAAACATGGGTATACAGGTGAATAGATGGGTAGTATATGGGTGGATAGATGGGTGGACAGGCTGAACTATTAGCTATGTCTATGAAGCAGGGGGTATACCCAAGGCCATGTATAGGATTGGGAGACAATCTTATAAATTTATGTGTATGATCTGAATTCCCAGGTGTATAGTAGAGCTGACAAGGGGCAAGGTTGTAGTCACTGCTTGGTCACAGCCAGCTACCAGAGGGACCGAGTAGTTGAACCTGTGGGCTCAGGACCATAGTTGCAGGGGACATCAAGCTCAATTAGCATACTACACAAAACATTGTTCCACCTCCTACTTTGGCGAGTAGCGACTGGGATCTTAAAAGCTTGCAAGCAGCCATCTAGATGCAACAGTGGGTCTCTCCTCGTCCAGAGAAAAGAAGAATGAAGAAAAACCAAAAATTCATGGAAACAATTAGTCCTAATGACTGGTACACCACGTGATCTGCAGCTTATATGACTACAAGACCAGAAGAACTAGATGGTGCCCAGCTACTATTGCCAACCACTTGGAAGGGGATTTATGTAGGAGATCCTGGATAGACAGGGAGAACAATGTGGAACAAAACTCAAAATCATTTGGAGAAAAAATAAAAAAGGTGGGGACCAGGTTTCCTGGTCCAATAGAGCCTGGTGGAGCCACTGAGACTATGGCCCCAGCTGCCCTTCAGGTCTGGAATTGAACCCACACCTGTGGTTTTCAGCCAAACAAAAGACAGACATATGAGTTGAACATTTACCTGAGGTAGATACACTTCTTGGAGAGAACAATCATGGGAAAAAGAAGGGTTGCTTATACACAGGGATACAGCTCAGGTGGCAGGAGTGCATGGAGGGATGGACACAGGGTAACTATCGGGAAGAAGTGGGCTGGGAGCTGTTGCATTGTGGTAAATCGTGGTCAATGTCATGAGACAAAGTGTATGTGAACTGCTGTACAGAAAGTGAATTTGCTTTGTAAATTTTCACCCAAATCACAATTAAAAAGAAAAAAAAATTCTCCCCTGCCAGGTTTGCTGGTCCAATAGAGCCTGGTGGAACCACTGAGACTATGACCCCTACCTGCCCTTCAGGTCTGTAATTGAACCCACACCTGTGGTTTCCAGCCAAACAAAGTACAGGCATGTGAATTAAACATTTACCTCAAGTAGACACATGCCCTGGAGAGAACAATCATGGGAGAAGGAAGGGCTGCTTATGCACAGGGAGACAGCTCAGGGGGCAGGAGAGTATGGAGGGATGGACATTGGGAAGTGGTAACTATGGGGAGGAAGTGAGAGGGGAGCTGTTGCATTGTGGTAAACTGTGGTCAATGACATGAGACAAAGTATATGTGAACTGCTGTATGGAAAGTGAATTTGCTCTGTAAATATTCACCCAAATCACAATTAAAAAAAAAAAAAAAAAACTCCCCGGTCAGCCTTGCTATTCCAGGTCCTATGACCATTGCTACAAGCAGGAATTAAGCTGCTTCAGTTTTCAGTGAACCTCTCACATGCAGGAAGTGTATTTTTCTGAGATCTTATGCCGTTGGACCATTTTATGACTCTCCTTCTTGCTCTGTGTGTGGCTTTGCTTTCAACAGCTCTTAAACTTATATTGAAGCTGTAGTTTCAATCTTCCTAGTTTTGCCAGACATGGAGTTTGTGAGGTCTTTTTGTATTTCTTGTTTCTTCTGTTTGATTTTCAAGAAGAGAAGAGAGAACACGCCAACACATCCATGTTTATATCAGAAGTGTCTCTAATCTAAATTTTATCTTCTGTAAGTTGACCTTATGCACTGGTGATTTTGTTAAGACAATAAGAACAAACTAAACATATATGACGAGAGAGGATGTTGCCCAGAGAGAAAGTGTTGATAACATTGCATGCATGGATCTACAGAGAAAAATACGTTAAATAAAAACAACTTTGGAAATAAGTGTTTTGAAATGATTCAATTAAACATAAAAATAGAGGATTTGCTTATTCAAAATTTTATCTCATGACTTTAGTGATTAGAAATTATTTTAGTGAGAGCAAGAATAATTTGTAGGTTAAAAACTAGAAGAAATTGTGTCTACCAGTATACAAAGGCCACTGCCTTTGAGTTTTCTTAAAGGGCCAGGTAAGTTTTTATTGCTTCATTTTAAATAAATTTGCTTTGGATTTTTTGACCACATTTAGCATTGCAGCAGAAGTTCACTACTTTCATGTATATGTTCATTAAACCTATATATCTAAAATATTTTATTTTAGAAAATTTTAATTTTAGGAAGTTGATACTTCCTCCTATATATTTATATATACATATGTTTAAGAAGGCCTAAGCCTTCCCTATATAGTACATAATATAAAGAGAATACCTACAGGGTTTTCAGTGTGATCTATCCAACAGACTGTGTTGATTCTGATTAGTAAAACATAGGCTACAAGGAATGAGATCATCCAATGTCTTGACAGCATCAATTGCTGTCAGAATGGTCCAAAAAAGTTGGTAGAAGGGGGAAGTCCAAAAGGAAAAGGCATTTCTTTACTAGTCTAACAGATGATGTCAAGGAAGAAAAAAAAGTAGAAATGTTTCCTCCTCGTTTATACATGTTAATAATCACTAAAGGAAAAGTAATTTTCATTCCTTTTTCAACCATTTTCAGATATTTTCAAAAGGAGACATATGGGAATATATTTATTCTATAAATAATATGAAATACATAAATATATAAATATATCATATATGAATCTTAATAATTATAGTAAATGATATATTTCATAAATCTTTCCATGTCAGTTCACATGAGAAATATTTTATATACACACAAACTGAAATTAGTGATTGTATAATATTTCATAGCATGACCAATATGAATGTATAATATACATGTTATGAACAGTAATTTATTTAACCAAATCCCTACTTAAGGACATTTAAGTTGTTTCCATGGATTCTCAATTATAGTTTTGTACATATAACCTTTCTCATTTATGTAAAATATTTATAGAAGTTAAATCCTGATACCGTGTTTTTATGCAAATAACATCTACATTTGTTTCTACATTTGTTTGCTAGTTGTCGCATCCCGCCATGATATATGTTTATAGAAATGTCACTCTAATTTCTTTTTTTTTAACAGCAAAAGAAAAAAAATTGGTAAGGTAGCACTTATGAATATTTATCTCTCAGGAGGGAACAACTGGCAAACTATCATAAAAGATGCTTGTTACTTGTATAAAAATGAGGTAAGTGACTATGTCCAATGGTATGTATATTTAAGTTTTAGTAAATATTGCAAGCTTATCCTAATACAATGTGTAAGAGGATAATTTTACAGCTAGAAAAACTGAGTGAGGTGGGAAGAAGAAGGAAATTATATCAGAGAGGGCAAAGGGTATGCTGGGTTCAGAGGCCACCATAAACCCTTTTTGCTATCATCAATCATTTTAATCTTGCTCATCTGAGAAGTAAAAGATCATTTATCATTATGCATGCACTGTCCATTTGTATGTTTCATTATGTTGATTGTTCTTTGCTCATGTTTTCTATTGGATTATTCCATCTCATTCTTTTTTTTAGTTATAAAGCATTTTGTTTTCATATAATGGAAAGATGTGTTCTTTCTTATATGTAAACAAATTAACATTATTATTTTTTCCTTACTAAAGAGTCTTAATCAGTCTTCTCTATTCATAAATTACATTTAAAAATGTCATTGGAAATTAACAAATGTGCATTTTAGGCCTATGATTTGTTTTGCTAAATTTCATTACAGATGTCAGATGGATCTTGGCTCAAAGCAAAGAATATCAGAAAGATGTTTACTTGTGTTTTATTGATTATACAAAAACATTTGATTGTGTGGATCATAACAAATTATGGGTAATATTGAGAAGAGTGGGAATTCCAGAACATTTAGTTGTGTTCATAAGGAACCTGTACATAGACCAGGAGGCTGTCAGTTGACCAGAACAAGGGGATACTGCATGGTTTAAAATCAGGAAGGGAGTGCATCAGGTTGTATCCTTTCACCATACTCATTCAATCTGTATGCTGAGCAAATAATCCGAGAAGCTGGACTATATGAAGAAGAACATGGCATTAGGATTGGAGGAAGATTCGTTAACAACCTATGATATGCAGATGACACAACCTTGTTTGCTGAAAGTGAAGATGGCTTGAAGCACATGAAAATGACTTGAAGATGACTTGAAAATTATGAAGATTAAAGACTACAGTCTGCAGTGTGGATTGCATCTCAACATAAAGAAAACAAAAATCCTCACAACTGGACCAATACGTAGTGTCATGATAAATGGAGAAAGATTGAAGTTGTCAAAGATTTCACATTACTTGATTTCACTGTCAGCACCAATGGAAACGGCAGTCAAGAAATCAGAGAACATTTTGGATTGTGCAAATCTGCTGCAAAAGACCTCCTAAAAGTGCTGAAGAGCAAAGATATCTCTTTGAAGATTAAAACACCAAAAAACAAACCCAATGCCATCTAGTTGATTCCAACTCATAGTGACCCCTATTGGGTTTCCAAGACTGTAAATCTTTATAGAATGAGATTGCCCAGTCTTGCTTCTGTAGAGTGGCTGGTGGGTTTGAAACACCAATCTTCTGGTTAACAGTCAGATGCCTTAGGCACTGTGCTATCAGAGCTCCGTTTGAAGACTTAGTTGAAGACCACAGTGTGCCTAATCTAAGCCATGGTATTTTCAATCGCTTCATATGCATGTGAAAACTGGAGAGTGAATAAGGAAGATCAAAGAAGAGTTGATGCTTTTGAGCTGTGGTGTTGGTGAAGAGTACTGAAAGTATCATGAACTGTCAGAAGAACTAACAATATGTCCTGGAAGAAGTACAGCCAGAATGCTCCTTGGAACAAGAATGATCACACTTCTTCTGGCCAACTTAGGTCATTTTGTCAGAAGGGACAAATCCCTGGAGAAGGATATCATTCTTGGTAAAGTGGAGGGTCAGTGCAAAAGGAGAAGGCCCTCAATGAGATGCATTGACACAGTGACTGCAACAATGGGCTCAGGTATGGCAAGGATTGTGAGGCTGGCGTAGGGCTGAGTAGTGTTTCGTTCTGTTGTACATTGGGTTGCTATGAGTTGGTGCCAACTCAATGACACATAACAACACAACATTTTTTTTTTTTTTTTGCCATGTTTGACGATCATAAACCAAACAAACAAAGAAACTCACTGCTATCAAGTCAGATTCGACTCACAGCGACCCATCCTTGGGTTTCTAAGGCAGTATAAATACGGAAGTAGATTGCCCAATCACCCTTCTGAGGAATGACTGGTGGGTTTGAAACACCAGCCTTCTGGTTAGCAGTCAAATGCCTTAGGGCTATGCCACAAGAGGGACACTTGACAATCATAGTGCCTGTCAAATAGTACATAATTACTGAATATTTTTTGAATGAAATGAACACACTTTATTGTTTGATCTTTAGTTACTGATAAGGTTTAGACTTTTTGGTGGTTATTCTGCTAGGCAGAAAAGTAGTTCCCCAAAGATGTCCATATTCTAATCCCCTAAACCTATGAATATGTTCCCTTAGATGTTGTTGTTATGTTGTTAGGTGCCGTTGAGTCTCTGACTCATAGCGACCCTATGCACAGCAGAATGAAACACTGCCCAGTCCGGCGTCAGCTCCACAATTCTTGCTATACTTGAGCCCATCGCTGCCGCCACCATGTCAATGCATCTCATTGAGGGCCTTCTCCTCTTTTGTTGACCCTCCACCTTACCAAGCATGACATCCTTCTCCAGGGAATGGTCCCGTCTGACAACATAACCAAGATAGGTGAGACAAAGCCTGGCCATTCTCGTTTCCAAGCAGCATTCCAGCTGCACTTCCTCCAGGACAGATCTGTGAGTTCTTTTAGCAGTACATGGTACTCTCTGCACTCTTTGCCTGTACCACAACTCAAAACCATCAATTCTTCAGTCTTCCTTATTCATTGTCCAGCTCTCACAGGCATATGAGGCAACTGAACATACTATAGCTTGTGTCAGGTGGACCTTAGTCTTCAAGGAGACGTCTTTGCTCTTCAGCACTTGAAAGAAGTCCTTTTTAGTAGATTTGCCCAGCATTATATGTTGTCTGAAGGCTCCAGTAGTGTGGTGCTTAAGGCACTTGACTGCTAACTCGAAGGCTGGCAGTTCAAACCCACCAGCCACTCCTCAAAAGAAAGGTTGGGCAATCTACTTCCATAGTGATATCGCCTCAGAAACCCAAGGAGGGGTCGCTATGAGTTGGGTCCAACTTGATGGCACATAACAACAACAGCAACATACGTTGTGTCCTGACTGCTGCTTACACTGGCATTGATTGTAGAACCATGCAATGTGAACTCTTTGACAACTTCAATCTTTTCTACATTTATCATGAAGCCGCTTATAGGTCCAGTTGTGAGGATATTTGTTTTCTTTATATTGAGATGTAATCCATACTGCAGACTGTATTCTTCAATCTTCATCAGTAAGTTCCTCAAGTCATCTTCACTTTCAACAAGCAAAGTTGTGTTGTCAGTGTGTCATAGGTTGTTATTGATTTATCCTCCAATCCTGATGCCATGTTCTTCTCCATTTAGTTCAGCTTCTCAGATTATTTGCTTAGCATACAGATTGAATAAATATGGTGAAAGGATACAAAGCTGACACACTCCCTTCTTGATTGTAAACCATGTAGTGTCCCCTTTTTCTGTTCAAATGACGGCCTTCTGGTCAAGGTACAGGTTCCTCATGAGTGCAACTAAGTGTTGTGGAATTCCCATTCTTCTCAATGTTATCCACAATTTGTTATGATCCACACAATCAAATGCTTTTGCATAGTTAATAAAACACAAGTAAACATCTTTCTGGTATTCTTTGCTTTGAGCCAAGATCCATCTGACATCAGCAATGATATCCCTCATTCCACATCCTCTTCTGAATCCAGCTTGCACCTCTGGAAGTTCTCTGTCAATATACTACTGCAATTATTTTTGAATTATCTTCAGTAAGATTTTACTTGCATGCAATATTAAAGATATTGCTAGAAAATTTCCACATTCTGTGGGATCACCTTTCTTTGGAATGGGTACAAATGTGGATCTCTTCCAGTCAGTTGGCCAGGTAGCTGTCTTCCAAATCTCTTTGCATAACTGAGTGAGTGCCTCCAATGAGGCATCTGTTTATTGAAATATCTCAATCAGTATTCCATCAACTCCTGGTGCCTTCTTCTTCCCCAAATCCTTTATTGCAGCTTCGCCTTCTTGCTTCAGTACCATTGGTTCTTGAACATATGGCACCACCTGAAATAGATGAAGATCAACCAGTTCTTTTTGGTACAGTGATTCTGTGTATTCCTTCCATCTTCTTTTGATGCTTCCTGCATCATTCAATATTTTGCCCGCAGAATCTTTCAATATTGCAACTCGAGGCTTAAAGATTTTTCTTTGTTCTTTTAGCTTGAGAAATGCCGAGCATGTTCTTTCCTTTTGGTTTTCTAACTCCAGGTCTTTACGATTACTATAATTTCATTATAGTAATTGTCTTTGTCAGCTCCAGCTGCTCTTTGAATTCTTCTGCTTAGCTCTTTTGTCCTGTCATTTCTTTCATTTGCTTTAGCTACTCTCTGCTCAAGGGCAAGTTTCAGAGTCTCTTCTGATATCCATTTTGGTCTTTTTTTTCTTTCTCGTATTTTTAATGACCTCTTGCTTTCTTCATGGATGATGTTCTTGATGCCATCCCACAATTCTTCTGGTTTTCAGTCATTGGTGTTCAATGCATCAAGTCTATTCTTTAGATGGTCTCTAAATTCAGGAGAGATATATTCAAGGTCATATTTTGGCCCTTGTGGACTTCTTTAAATTGTCTTCAACTTCAAGTTGAACTTGTATATGAGCAGTTGATGGTCTGTCCCCTTGGCTGAAAATATTGAGCTTTCCTATTGCCTGTTTACACAGATGTAGTCAATTTGATTCCTTTGTACTCCATCTGGCAAAGTCCATGTGTATAGCCACTGTTTGTGTTGTTGAAAAAAGGTATTTCCAATGAATATTTCATTGGTCTTGAAAAATTCTGTCATGTGATCACCAGCATTATTTCTGTCACCAAGACCAAATTTTCCAACTACCAATAATTCTTGTTTCCAACTTTTATTTTCCAGTCACCAGTGACAATTAACACATCTTGATTGCAGTTTTGGTCAATTTCAGACTGTAGAAGTTGATAAAAATCTTCAATTTCCTCATCTTTGGTTTTGGTAGTTGGTGCATAAATTTGAATAATTGTAGTATTAACAGGTCTTCCTTGTAGATGGATATTATCCTATCACTGAGAGCACTGTACTTCAGGACATGTCTTGGAATATCCTTCATGATGATGAATGCCACACCATTTCTCTTCAGATTGTCATTCCTGGCATAGTAGATCATTTGGTTGTCTGATTCAAAATTGCCTAAACCAGTCTATTTCGGCTCATTAATGCCTAGGATACCAATATTTATGTATTCCATTTCATTTTGACAACTTCCAATATTCCTAGATTCATATTTCATACATTCCATGTTCCAATTATTAATGGATGCTTGCAGCTGTTTCTTCCCAATATGAGTCATGCCACATCAGCACGTGGAAGTCCATATCATTAAGGTTGGTTTTACTCTGATGAGGCAGCTCTTTCCCAGTGCTATTTTGAGTGCCTTCTGACCCAAGGGGCTGGTTTTCCTGTATTGTGTTGGACAATGTTTCCAAGCTATTCATAAACTTGCCCAGTAACGTATCAGACAGTGTTTCTCTGCTATTCATAAGGTTTTCCCTGGCCAAGTTTTTGAGAAGTGGATGGCCTCTTCTTTCTTCCTAGTCTGTCTCAGTCTGTGAGTTGCGTTGAAACCTGTACACCATGTGCACCCCTGCTGCCATTTGAAACATTGGTGGCACAATCTCACAACAACATGCAAGCCCGACAAGATGACAAATTGACAGACAAGTTTGTCTCCCTTAGCTGTTGGAAACCTCTCCACCCTCCCCTTACCTAATTCCTACTTGGATCATAGGAGCTCTGGTAGCATAGTGGCTAAAGCACTTGACTGCTAACCAGAAGGCTGGCGGTTCAAACCCACCAGCCACTCCTCGGAAGGAAGTTTGGGCAATCCTACTTTCGTAGTGATACGTAGTGATACTGCCTCGGAAACCCAAGGAGGGGTCGCTATGAGTCGGGGCCGACTCGACGGCACATAACAACAACAACACTTGGATCATGCAGCTTTTGTGGTCCCCAGCACTCTCCTCCTCCCTTTCCTGACTCTGGGGGCTGGAGCCTCCTGCCCCTTTCCTGGATCCTGAGCCCCTTACCTTGATCCTGTGGCTTTCCTGGTTCCCGGTGCTCTTCCTCTCCCTTTCCTGGCTCTGGGGGCTGGGGCCTGTCTGCCTCCTGCCCCTTACCTTGATCCTGCACACCTTACCTGGATCCTGTGGCTTTTGTGGTCTCTGGTGCTCACCCCCTCCCTTTCCTGGTTTCCCTTAGATAACTAACCATATTTTGCATTTGTGATTTCGTTAAGGTTCTCAAAATTGGAGATATTAACTTGCATTATCCAGATGGGCCAAATAAAATCAAAAGAGATCATATAAGAAGAAAGCAGGAGAGTCAGTCAGAGAAGAACATGTGACAATGGAAGCAGAGGTCAGAAAGGAAAGAGATTTGATAATGCTAATGCTGCTGGCTTTGAAGATAGAGAAAGGAGCCATAAGCCAAGGCATGCAGGCAGCAGGTAGAAACTGGTAAAGACAAGACAGAGACAAAAGTAGGTTCTCTCATAGAGCCTCCAGAAGGAACACAGCCCTGCTGACTCATTTTAAAATTTTGACATCTGGAACTATAAGATAATACATTTATTTTATTTTAAGTCACTAAATTTGTGGTAATTGGTTACAGTAACAACAAGACATTTAATATATTGTTTTACCACTGACCTGGATTAATCACTTCAATACCTCTTGGTTCATCGATGTCTTCATTTATAGAGTGGCACTTCTCTAATATTGTATTAGTCATTAGATTCTTTTTGTGTGAGGTCTTGAGATTGTATATTTTATATAATAGAATATAACTCAGATTTGTTGCCCTTCTGACTTTAGGAAGAGGAGAGCACTGAAAGTGGACAGCATGTTCAGTATTTTCAGGGTATTTGTACCACATATTAGTTTGGCCTCGAGATAAGTTACTTGCTCTGCTCTACTCAGTTAATTAAAGCCTTGTAGATAGTGCATAAGGCATTTGACTGCTAACCAGAAGGCTGGTGGTTCAAACCCACCAGCCACTCCTCAGAGGGAAGACTGGGTAATTTGCTTAGAGATACTGCCTCTGAAACCCAAGGAAGCATCACTATGAGTCACAATCAACTTGACAGCAGTGAGTTTGGTTTGGTTTTGATTTAGACTCACGATCACAGAGGATGAGAATTTCTGCCATCCAAGGATAAGTCCAGAAGGGGTTTTTCAGCCCAGGCCAGTACAGAGAAAGGATATAAGCGGTGAAGATAGCTCTCAGGGGAATCTGTGTACATAGACCAACTGATTTTCCAGCGCTCCAAGGACTTTCTGATTGAGCTCACTAGCTGTGTGAAAAGGGCTATTATGTCAGAGGGTACACAACCAGATTAGGCTGTTGTGAATGGAAGGAATGGTAGAGAGCCCATAGTTAGTGGAAATCAAGATCTTGTTTTTCATTGACAGTCAGATAGGTCTGGAATGAGCCATCCTTACATCAATCCCATCTGATGTGTACTTAAGGGTGGCTATGTAGCAACTGGTCATGGTATAGCATACATGACTAGTGAAGGGTTTGGACCTGCCACTGGACTTATTTGCATTATGATGTAACATAAATGGCAGACTTGAATGTAATCTATAGCTCCTGAGATTCTGAGAAAATGAGCATAAATGTTCTTCAGATGTATATGGGACAGGGTATGTAAGACCACAAACATCTGTAATGTATCATATTCCAGACTGAAGTTTTAAGCCTATAGTTATCTGGATACATATATGAAGGCTGTATAGAATAAAGAGTATCATTGAGGGATTTTCTTCTCCTAGGGTAAAGAATAACATTTTGGTTGAACTGATATAACTATGAAGTTAAATATAAAATACATTTTCTGTACTTTTCCACTGAAATCCTCATGGGATCTAAATGGATGTTTTATTCCATTGCTCATAGTTGTACATCCATGGTTGGATCCAAGAGGACAAATTGATGTTCTGCTTCATTGGTCAGGCAGATTTAGCTCTAGTGAGCTGCATGTCCTCTCTGAGGAGCAGGGACCAGATGTATCTATTTTGTTATTTGATGGGTGTTTCATATGGTCGGACTGAATTGCATGGGCTAAATGTAACCCTGTTCTCATAACAATGCTGAATGAATAAGCAACTGAACACAATAAGACAGTCATTAACTGTATCAGGAACCACCATAAAATATGGTAAAAATAAAAATGAATATTGTGCTATGTAACTTGATGGTATCTCATTTATGAGAAATTTCACACTATAATTGGGATAGTTGAATTTGCTAAATTGTGACTCCAGCTTTGATACAAATGCAGTATTCTTTCTTCTGATCTGTTGGTCAGACTTTATTACTCAAAGTAACAGTATTAGTCTCTTTGGTTGCTGAGTTCAGAAGTCACATTTGTAGCTTGTTAACAATTTGCCAAAAGCTTTGTTAAAATAAAATAGGTCATTTTCCAATCTGTGTGGAAACTGTGGGGGTGGAAAGAAGGAGCCTTTTCTTCTGGAGGATAAAAAACAACTAATCCTACTTTGGTTTCAAGATCATATTCATTTCGTATTTGACTCATGAACAATTGAATATACACATCCTACTCAGTTTGGGATAACGTTTGCTTTTAGAGTATTATTAATAAAAAATAACATTAATAAATCTTTGAATATATTCTTTTATAGCATTAAAGAACACATATATTTAATGAACTTGTCTTCTTTCTGTTCAGGGTTTATACCAAATATAAAAATGATCAAAGGGACCCTCATCTAATCTCAAGCCAGAGTAAGCACAATGTTTCCCAAGAGTAATCACTTATTTGCGGAGTCCACTGAGTGCCATTCAATATGCCAAGTTAAACAACATCCTCCCCATCACCATTTCATCATATTAACTACCACCTTCCGTTAGCCTTTATGAAGCATGCTTTGTGCATGGCTTGGGTTCAGGTGATAGAAGCCTTTAACTAATTAAGCAACACTCTGCTCCTGACAGAAATCTCAACAAAGTGCTCATTGAGCTCTGTCCTGACACTTCTCCTAAAAAAGGCAGTGCAGTATAAAACAAAGAGCACCAAAGAAGGAGTCCAAAGACCAAAGGGCTGGTCCTAGCTCTTTTACTTGTCATACAATCCTATGTACCTTTTCTTTCTCATAGACTACACATGTGACTTGCACAACGCAGGGTTATATGCACCATACATTACATCGAGATCATGAAAGTACTCTCTAGTTCATTGTTCTTATGCAATTCCCCTGAGGCTTCTGCCCTACTGTTCTGTGTCTCCCTGTGCTGCTAACATCAATACCTGGGGGTCTCTTCCTGGTCTGAATAGCAAGAGTCCCCTCATTGGCAGCCAGAAGATAGAGTTGTTGCTGATCTGGTTACTTCCTTTCAAATAGCTCACTCTTCCCACCTCCTCCACCCCCATCTGATGCTGCCAGACACTGTCACCCTTGGGAGCAGACCCACTCACTTCACCACACACAAAGTGTTCTTCCCACAGCACACACACCCAGGATACAGGAGTACACCTGCGCTCCCACTTCTCTCATGTCCTTGTTTCTTCTTCCTTTCTGTGGAACAGCTTGACACACTTCATTGTCCATACACTACACCCACGAATTGCTCTTTACCACTGCTTCCTTGTCCCTCTGCCCCTTAACAGTATTCCTGTATCTTGGAGGCCTCAGTGTAATTTTCCTCTCATTATCAGTGTTCCCAGGATGTTACTTATTCATTATGACTCATTATGAAATCAAGTACTTCTAAAGCTTTGTTTACAAATTATGAATTGGTGTTAATAATGTTGAAAAAGGAGTGACTCAATTATTTTATACTGCTCAGTTCCAAGAAAGGCCTTAACTGTGAGAAATGATTGTAGAGAAGATAGAAGGGGGATTTAGAAGAGATACAAAGAAATAGAATCAAGGAATAGGAAATACAATCTTCCAGGAAGTGTTAAAACAACAGAATTATTTTGGCCAAAAGTATGCAAAATGCCAGCCATCTGTTCTCTATCTCCACCAAAGAGGGAAATGAGGAAATGTTTTTAATTGTAGCAAATATACCTTATGAATAGCAGTGAAACACTGTCTGATATATTACTGGAAAGGGGATTTAGGTTAGATATAAAGAAAAATTTCTCAATAATATGGGTTTAAAATATCTGAATGGTTTATACATGAGATCTGTGAAATTTCCTTCTATGGCAATCTTTGCATATTAGGATGGATTCCACCTGTGTAAGATGGTCTAAGTTAAGGATTTCACAGTTCTTCTCAAATCTCTATGCTTTGGTAAATTAAGCAAATAGATTGGAACTGTATGGAACATTCCTCAGTGATGGTAGTCTGTATATTTTAAACAATTTTTTTCTACATTTTGATGGTTAAATCATAGAGTGAACTATACCTTCTCAATCTGAAAGTAAAGTTCTGCATGTCCAAGCCCTTTATACCATTAAGGCTAAGCCATGGGACCTTTGTTCTGTCAATCAGGTATGCCTGTGACAGGCCTGGATCTAGAAGGAAATTGTATGAGTAAGTAGTCTGGCAAGTGACATCCATTTGGTTGGAGGTGAATGGCCAAGTTTGGCGATGGCAGAAGTGCCTTCCCAGTTTTGGTTGGGGTAGCACGGTCCGGTTTCCTAATTGTGGCAGAGGAGACTTGTTTATGATATTAGGGTGAGTACCTAGCTAGTCCTCTGGGGTGATGAGATGCTGAAAGTCATGCCTGGAAGCTCAGCTAAGACGTTGTGCCTTCCAGGGAGTCTGTAATCTACCCAAAAAGATCTACAAATTCTCTTCCTGCTTAAACCACCTAGAATGAATTCTGCTGTCTGCTCTTGAGGACCCTGAGAAATAGAGGATCCTTGTCTCTCTATATTGATTCCCTGTGTAGGTGACTTTTCCCTTCCCACAGATGACAGGAAGTGATGACTTGGGCCCAGGAGAGCCAGAAGGTTGACAGAGTCGGGAACCTCTCCTATCCTTTCTTGAGGCTTTCATATGCAAGGGCAGATTATCTAATAAGTAAGGTAAAGACAAGCTTACTTATGCTTAGTTAGTAATCTGTAGTGAACAATTTCACATGTGTTTCACCATGTAGCGAAACTGTTCATACAGATTAGTAAGTAAGCAAAATTAAGTCTGTGTTTACCTTGCTTACTGGGTACTCCATCCCTGTCAGTGATGATAAATTGAAAAGGGGCTTTGGTTCTGTGGGAAGATTGCTGTGGGACTGGGAAGGAGAGAGATGCCAGGCATACCTAGAGCAGAATCTTTGATGTGGTGAATAAAATGTAAAATGTTCACTCCAGATAGTAAGTAAGCCTGTGCTTATCTTGCTTATTAGGCAATCCAATGCTTAATATGGCTGAGTGTGTATTAGGGGTTGAGGTGAGGAGGCACATGCTTTTGAAATTAATGTTTTTGAAATGGATGTTTTTGAAATTGAAAGAGGTGGCATGAAGAAGTCTCCACCTTCTTCACAGGGACATTCTCAGCCACTCTCACACAGGCTTTGCTGTGGCACTTCTACATGCACAGAGTCAATCTCTGTGCAAGACTTTAAAAGGTATTCACATCCTTGAAGCAATTTCCCCTATCACTGAGGCTAAGGAGGTAAGCCTGTATTGTGTGGGAAAGAATGTATGTGTTGGGGGTTGGGGAAGTGGGGAGAAAGTGCTCTCCTCAGTGCTCTTGAGGCATCATTATTAACTTTGCAAGCACAAAAGAGGAGCTAGTGCTCAACTTCCCTTTGGCTACTCCATAGCAAACTATTGAGCCACTGCAGAGTTCCAGAAATAATTTGCTAGTTTCCTCACCATATAACTATCCATGAACTCTTCTAGGACCATGTATTCCACATATCTGTAGCCCTCACTGTACATAACACTGTCCCAACATAGGAAGGTGCTTAATAAATATTCAGTTCCTGTTTAACCTATATAGATATTAGTCTGTATGTGTGTCTGGACCACAATTTCTGTTAAATTTCAGTACTTTTCTGTAATTATACTTGTAATGTGCCCTTGATTTGTTGATTACCTAGTCAATTTGCTCAATTATTATAATCATGTGTTTTATTTCCAGGCACTTACATTTACTATAAGGAGATCTGGTGGCACAATGTTGAAGCTGTTAGCTTCTAACCAAAAGGTTAGAAGTTTGAACCCACCCAGTGGCTCAGCAGAAGAAAGATCCAGCAATCTACTTCCATAAAGATTACAGCCTAGAATACACAATGTGGCCGTTCTACTCTGTCACACCCGGTTGCTATGAGTCAAAAATACACTCAATGTCACCTAACAAAAGCAACACATTTATCATATAAAAAAGAAATTAAACAATATGAATGATTGAAGAAGTCTTTCAACCCTATTCAGCTACAGGAATAGCAAACATGTATGTAGTTGTTACTTTGTGAGACAGAACACTCTAGGGGCTTTATAAACATTAACTCATTTAGCCTTCACATTGTTCTCATTTTACTAATGAGATGATTGAGGCACAGAGAGGTTTAGTAATTTACCTAAGGTCAGTCACACAGCTAGTAAATGGTCCAAGTGGGATTGGAACTTAGGCAGTTTGATTCCAGAGTCTGTGTTCCTGGCCCCTGTGCAGACTCCATTTTATAGATGAAGAACTGAAAACACAAGTAGGGTCTGTAGATTACACAATAACTGACATAGTCAAGGCTCAGGTTTGGTGTACACCAAATCTTCTGGTTCTAGTTTTTTCTTGACTTATTGGTAGTAACTGATGCTTGCATTGTGCTTTACCTTTTCCAGTATCTTTCATATCAGTACTACTTTAAAGGTATCCTTTGTATATTGCTTTAAGTGTATGACACATTTCCTGTCTAATTTGGACAATAGCACTATAAAATAGGCAGATATGAATTATTACTCAAAAATGTATGTATCTTTCCTTTTTATTTATTTATTTATTTATTTATTTATTAGTGTGATATGGGTGAAGATTTACAGAGCAAATTCACTTTCCATACAGCAGTTCACATAACTTTGTCTCATGACATTGATCACAGTTTACCACAATGCAACAGCTCCCCTCCCACTTCCTCCCCATAGTTACCTCTTCCCAGTGTCCATTCCTCCATACACTCCTGCCCCCTGAGCTGTCCCCCTGTGCATAAGCAGCCCTTCTTTCTCCCATGATTGTTCTCTCCAAGGAGTGTATCTACCTGAGGTAAATGTTCAACTCATATGCCTGTCTTTTGTTTGGCTGGAAACCACAGATATGGGTTCAATTCCAGACCTGAAGGGCAGCTCAGGGCCATAGTCTCAGTGGTTCTACCAGGCTCTATCAGACAAGCAAACCTGGTCCCCCCTCCTTTTTTTTTTTTTTCTCCAAATGATTTTGAATTTTGTTCCACATTGTTCTCCCTCTCTATCAAGGATTGCCTACATAGATTCCCTTCCAAGTGGATAACAGTGGTAGCCAGGCACCATCTAGTTCTTCTGGTCTCATAGTCATATAGGCTGCAAATCAGATGGTGTACAAGTCACTAGGACTAATTCTTTCCATGAATTTTGGTTTTCTTCATTCTTCTTTGCTCTGGATGAGGAGAGACTCATCGTTGCATCTAGAAGGCAGCTTGCAAGCTTTTAAGATCCCAGTCGCTACTTGCCAAAGCAGGAAGTGGAACAATGTTTTGTATAGTATGTTATGCCAATTGAGCTTGATGTCCCCTGCAACTATGGTCCCAAGCCCACAGGTTCAACTACTTGGTCCCTCCTGGTAGCCGGCTGTGACCAAGCAGTGTCCACAACCTTGCCCCTTTTCACCTGTACTATACACCTGGGAATTCTGATCATTCACATAAACTTATGGGACCATTGTCTGCCAAAACTTTACATGTTCTTGGATAGACTCCCCATTTCATAGACATATGTAATAGTTCAGCCTGCCCACCCATCTGTCCACCCATATACTCATGTTTGCCTTCACTGACAATGCAGTACTGTATGTGCAAAAGGGTTCATCTTTGTTGACTGTACCTCCCATGTACCTCTCTATGTCTTTCTCTTCCTCAATCCTGCCACATTGGTCACTCACATTTGGTACATTGTCCTTCTCTTTACCCAACTCAATACTTTATCTATCTAACAGCATTCCCTCCCCTCCCCTCCCACCCCTGGAATCCAACAAAGAAAATTTCCTTCTATAGATAAAACTTTCCTTAACTTTTACAATAATGGACTAATACAATATTTGTCCTTTTGTGATTGACTTATTTCACACAGCATAATGTCCTCCAAGTTCATCTATGTTATGCAGTGTTTTGTAGATTCTACATTATTCTTTAGCATTGCATAGTATTCTATTGTGTGTATGTACCATAGTTTTGTTATCCATTCCTCAGTTGATGGACACCTAGGTTGTTTCCATCTTTTGGCTGTTGTAAATAGTGCTGCGATGAACATGGGTGTGCATATATCTGTTCTTGTCATGGTTCTCCCTTCTTTAGAGTATATAGCTAGTAATGGAATAGCTGGGTCAAATGGTATTTCTAGTTCCAACTTTTGAAGGAATCACCATATTGCCACTCCTGCTACCTTCAGTTGCCATTTGCTGGATATATCTTTTTCCAACCTTTGATTTTTAGTCTATTTTTGTCTTTATCTCTAAGGTGTGTCTCTTGTAGACAGCATATTGATGGGTTTTTTTCTTATCCAATCCAAGTTCTGTAACCACACAGTCTTTTCCCTCTTTTTGTTTGTAGTTGTCCTCACTTGCCAATTGATGTCTCTGATTCCCTGTTTACACTCTTGTAAGCTCCTTTTACTTTGGCTATATCCATAGCTCTGGTTTCCGGGTTATGTCATCTTGTGTATTAATTGTTGGTTGTTATTTGCTATTTTTGATTTTCTGTTCAGAGGACTCCCTGGAGCATCTCTTGTAAGGTTGGTCTGGTTTTAACAAATTCCCTGAGTCTCTGCTTATCTGGAAATCTCCTAATTTCACCATCATATTTGAGAAACAATTTTGCTGGGTATATAATTATTGACTGAAAATTTTTCTCTTTCAGGGTTTTATATATACCATCCCATTGCCTTCTCACTTGCATGGTTTCTGCTGAGAAATCAGAGCTTATTCTTACTGGCTGTCCTTTGTAGGATTCTCTGGCTGCTTTCAGGATTCTCTTTGTCTTTGGTTTTGATGAGTTTGATGATGATGTATCTTGGTGATTTTCTTTTGGAGTCTATCTTGTTTGGGCTTCGTTGGACTTCCTGAATGCATATATTCCCCTCTTTCATCATATCAGGGAAGTTCTCCTCCAGCAAATCTTGGACAATTTTCTCAGTGGTTTTATCTTTCTCTTCCTTCTCTGGAATTCCAATGACACGTAAGTTATTTCTTTTGATGGTATCCCACATGAACCTTAGGCTTTCTTCATTTTGTTTTGATTTTTCTTCTGATTGATCCCTTTCCAAAGAAGTATTCAGGTATTTGTCTTCAATCTCATTAATTCTGTCTTCCATTGCATCACTTCTTCTCCTTTGCCCTTCCAATGTGTTATCTATTTCTGACAATTTAGTATTAATCTTCTGGATTTCTGTCTGTAGATTTAGAATCATTTCTAATTTTTTCATTTATTTTGTCATTTTGTTCTTGTATTTTCTTCCAAAATTCCTCCAGAGTTTTTTTTTTTTTTTTTCTGTGTATTCTTTGGTCTGTCTCTCCTTTGAAGACATCTAAATGTAATTATTTTGAATTATTTATCAGAGAGTTCCAATGCTGCTTCTTCCTCAGGAATATGTTCTGGGTCTGTATCCTGCTCCCTTGTTTCTACCACTTTATCCTGCTTCTTTGTGTGGATTGTGATGATCTGTTGTTTCTGAGACATCATGTTTTAAAACAACTGTTGTATTTAGATTTCTGTTAACTTTTTGTGAAGAGCAGCCAAGGGTGATTCAGGCTCTTCTTGGTGGTTTTTTATTGTTGGCCCATTGGTGGAGAAGGAGGTAGTGGCTCTCACTCAGTAAGTGAAGTTGCAGGTGGTGTGGATGTAGTTGTGTCTTATGGGGACTGTTGCTGTCTCCCGCTCAGTTAGACAAAAATTAGAACTTATTTTGAAAGGCAAATATCCTATCACTCCCTCCCTCAATTCCTATCCTAATCTTTGTGAGCAACCTATTTTAAATTTGTTTTTAGTTATTCAGTTACTCAGATTTACTATTCTAAAGTATAGATTTTTACATCTGCTTTTTTTTTTTTTATTAAAGTGATAGATCTCAATTTGGAAAAGAGAAGAAATAGAACTAAATTCAGAGCCAAAAGTTGCTGATGATTCTCTAAATTTTGCCATGTATTAAACATCAGACTTAATCAGAAGTCAATGATTTTATAATAATAAAAAATTCAAGACTATGGTATGAAAAAAATAATATATCATTTCAACAACTTTAAAGGGCTCTATGATTACATGTATGTGTATATGGTTTAAGTTAAAATGTACATCTGCTTCTTATTTATGAAGTTTAGGCAAGTTTCTCAAAACTCACTGCTGTCAAGTCAGATCTGACTCATAGAGACCCCTCCTTGGGTTTCTAAGGCAGTATCACTATGGAAGTAGATTGTCCAACCTTTCTCCTGAGGAGTGGCTGGTGGGCTTGAACTGCCAGCCTTCTGGTTAGCAGTCAAATGCCTTAGGCACTATGCCATTGGAGTTCCAGTGATGGTTAACTTTATGTATCATCTTGGCTAGGCTGTGGTTCCCAGTGGTTTGGCCAAACACTACATTAGTTGCTGTTTCATAATGTAATCTATTGTAATGCAGTCAATCAGTCAGTTGAAAGGGGACTTTCCTTAGGGTGTGTTCTGTCTCCAGACTATAAATAGATATTTTGGTAGAATTCACTGTCTCTCAACTCACTCACTCTCTCCATTCTTCTCTCTTTCCATTTCCTGACCTATGGCTTCAGCCTGCCAGGTAGGTAGGTAGGTATATAGATAGATAGATGGATAGATGATAGATAGTTGAGAAGGAGAAATGTATGTGTGTGTGTATATATATATATATATATGCACATATATATATATCACTGGGTCTGTTTCTCTGTAGAACTCTAAGGCAGGCACTGTCTACTGACTCTGCTAAGAAGAATGAAGATTTAGGTCACTGACTATCCTGTCTTCTCACCTCCTTCTCTTCCAATGTTTATTATTTATGTTAGAGGTTTAAGAGTTTTGTGGATTTTTTATGGGGAGGGAAGGGGAAATTATATTTGTAATTTTAAACACTGTATATTATTTTTATTTCAATTTTGATGTGTACCTGTAGTTCCTTTTAAATAAGAAAAGATTTTAGTAAACTATACTTTCTTTCACTTTTCCTCAACACTTTTTGTCCCTCACTTTGTGTTGATTATACCTTTAATTTTATGTCATCAAAGTTGTTAAAATTGATATTATTTTCCAAAAAATAAGAATAAATCTTGCTTTGTCTGTGTTGATTTTAAAAGTCAGATACCAATAAATGACATATACACTATAATGGTAAGTATTCACTACAGTGCCTACAATTATATATTATTTTCTATATCTTCAAGCCATAAACATTGGGCCATTGAAAGAGATTTTTTCTCAGGTTATGGTCAAGTAGATTCTTTTTTCCTTCCTAGCATCAATTGCTTAAAATCATGGCATATTTTAGAGTTTCATATTTGGAACAAGACTGTCAGCTTTTCCTGGAGATTCTAATTGACTGAAGAAGAAATAAGTGCTGAAAGAATAGCTATGCTTGGCCCCAAAGACTTGGATGTTTTATTAGCAGAGGTAGGAATGTGGGGAGCATGTTATTTCAATTATTTTTTAGATAAAGTACTTCAAACTTTGAGGGATTAAATAACTTTCTTAAGGTCACAGAATTGGTAAATGATGAATCAAGACTCTACCATGTCTAACTTGAAGACTGTTTTGGTTACTTTGTGCTGCTCTAAAAGAAAATACCAAAAATAGAATGGCTTTAACAAACAGGAGTTTATTCTTTTACAATTTGTTGTTGTTGTTTTGTGCTGTCAAGTCAGACCTGACTCATAGCGACCCCTCCTTGGGTTTCCGAGGCACTATCACTACGGAAGTAGATTGTCCAACCTTCCCTCCAAGGAGTGGCTGGTGGGTTTGAACTGCCACCCTTCTTGTTAGCAATCAAGTGCCTTAGGCACTACACTACCAGTTGTGGTGTTGTTGTTACGTGCCCTCGAGTCCAACCCAACTCATAACAACCCCTCCTTGGGTTTCCGAGGCAGTATCACTAGGGAAGTAGATCGCCCCATCTTCCTTCCGAGGAGCGGCTGGTGGGTTTGAAGCACCAGCCTTGTGGTTAGCGGTCAAGTGCCTTAGGCACTATGCTACCAGAGCTTTTACAGTTTAGGAGGCTAGAAGTGCAAATTCAAAGTGCCAGGCTCTAGGGGCTGAGTGAAAGCCCCTTGACCTTGGGCTTCAGCTCTGCCTCTTGCTCCCAGCCCACTGGAGCTAAAGGTCTCTCTTCAATCAGGTGGCTCCTGGCTGCTGAGGCTAACAAGCCTAAGCTTGGCAAATAAAATGGCACAGTCCCAATATTACCAAAAAACATGGCAGAATACTAGTTCAAGTCCAGAGACAGTCCTGAGATCATCAGGGAATATGTCAGGCTGCTGAATGAAGATTTGGTTTTGTACAGAGTCCAAGCCTGGCAAAAGGCTACAGACCATTCCTGAAGCCTCTCTTTTTATATTGGGAACAGACCATATCCCTAAGACAGCTAGTCAGCTGCTCACAGTAGATTCCACCATGGAGTTGATTACCAATCTCATCATGGAGAATATTACATCCAGAAGCCAGGTTGGCTGGCCAATGGAGCAAGAAAATGGAATGCTTTTTGGGCAGGAAGATTCCTGGCAGAATGGGTCATCTTTGGCATTAATTGGCAGAAGCAGAGATACCAAGAAAAGAGGAAGCAGAGCTGCCTCAGCCTCAAAGTGTAGAATCAGGGCCTCTGGGGATGAACCACAACAGCCGCCTAGGTTTCAAAGAGTCAGATCTTCACCAGCTTGGTTCTGGAGTGTGAGGCTGCTCATTCATGTGGGCCTGTGGGATAGGGATATAGTATAGCTACCGCCCCCTGGGTTTCAAAAAGTCAGTGGTTCGAACCCACCAGTCACTCCATGGAAGAAAGATGGGGCAGTCTGCCATCTTAAAGATTTACAGTCTTGGAAACCCAATGGGGGTTGCTATGAGTCAAAATTGACTTGATGGCAGTGAGTTTATTTAGAATTACACTTTGTTACACCATCAGTATTCTGTCATTCCTAAAGAATTAATACAGTTTAGAAATTAAAATAATACATTTGGAAATAAGAATTTTCAGGTTCTCATTAATCCACAACATCTTGTCAATCAGAGTTCATGTTTTTTTCCTAATTCTCAAGCTTTCTGATACAATTTTATTTTCTGAATTTCTCATTTGAGTCTTTGAGTTTCCCAAGAAGTAGTTGACTGCATCTTTATAAGTGCCCAATTGTAAATCACTGTATATCTTAGCACCAAAAAAAAAAAAAAAAAGCACAACAGTGAAAAGGCAAAAGGCAACTCCCTCAGGAGACATAAGTGTTTTGAGTTTCTATGACCCTACAGATGGCTAGTGTTCTGATTACCTGGTGCTGCTCTGACAGGAATATATATCACAAATGGGATGGCCTTAACAAACAGGAGTTTATTCTTACAATTTGGAGGCTTTAAGTCCAAGTTCAAAGTTCCAGGCTCTAGGGGCTAGGTGAAAGCCCCTCAGCCTTAGGCTTCAGCTTTGCCTCCAGCTTTTGGCCCACTGAAGCTAGAGGCTTTTCTTCACTCAGGTAGCTGCTGGCTGCTGAGGCTGCCAAGCCCAAGGTTGACAAGTAAAAAGGCATAGTCCCAGTGTTACCAAACTACACAGCAGGCCATTAACTCAAGTTCATTGTAAGTCTCAAGGTCAGCAGAGCATGGCAGGTTGCTGAACAACGACATGGCTACATGCAAGATCCAAACTAGAGACCATTCCCAAGGCTGCTTCTTATATATGAGAAGCAGATCACATACCCAAAGCAGCTACTCAGCTGCTTGTGGTAGATCCCACCATGGAGCTGATTGCCAGTCTCATTATGGGCAATAACTACCACCAACTGCCCAGCCACTCAACCAGGCCCAGCCAAGTTGACACACAAACATAACCACTATAGCTAGAATTTAGCAAAAGTCTATTTTAACATGTGGATGGCTCCTCTCACAAAAGAACTGCTGATAACAATTAGCTATTTTCATGAAACATCTCATTTTTTCCTCTGCTCAGCTTGAGATCAATCCCTGAATTACAATCCTTGGCATAACAGCTAAAACAGGAAAATATTAACTTGCTGGCACAGAAAAACTCCTTTCCTCTACCCCAAGTTCCATTCAAGCTTCTCTGCTAAAATGTAATGGCTCTTTACTGACAGTTTTTATAATAAGCATTTCCATGTCATTTGAGGAAAAGGGAACAATTATCTGAAACAAAGCTTTCTGGTGTTTTCTTCTTTGTAGCATAAAAAAGATAAAGGGAAAGAGAACATATTATCCAGGTAGTTCAGCAGAACCAAAACCAAAGCATATACTTGTGACCTGATCATTTGAATTGTTTAGAAACAGTATTTCTTCTTTCATTTCAATATTTATAGAGCACCACTGAGAATTGTTACATACAGATGATCAAGACAAAGACCCCACTTTTAAGGAGTTTACAACATAGTGAGGGAGACAGAAAAATAAATTATAAATTGCACTATTATATGACATACACTAAGATAGAATGTGTTTTAGGAGCATACAGGAGAGGGCAGAGGTGATTCAATTGATACAATTCTTGCACTGGAATTCAGTTGGAGACCTGGGTTTGTTTCTGAGTTGTTACACCTCATGCACAGACACCATCTGTCTGTCAGCAGAGGCTTGTATGTTTCTATGATGCTGAACAGGTTTCAGAGGAGCTTCTAGGCTAAGATGGACTAAGAAAAAAGCCCTGGTGATCTGCTTCAAAAATGTTGACTAAAGAAAATCCTATGGATTGCAACAGTCCAATCCCATTGTGCATGGGGTCTTCATGAGTTGGGAGCAACTAGAAGGCAGCTAACAAAAGCATACATACAGTATAACAGAGAATAATGGCTCATTTTACCAGCAAAAAGAGAGGTGGCAAGGGGATAATGTTTGAGCTGAACCCTAAAAAATAAGAATTTCCAGAAAGACAAGATAAGAAAGAACATCCTAGACAGAGGACATAGACTATTTAGACAGTGTGGAGTGGAGAAGAAAAGCATGCGCAGAACATAAAGTCATTACAGCTGGAGCAGCGTGTAAGGTGAGGGGAGGAGTGGGACGACAGTGGATGAGACCAGAGAATAGATAAATGGTTTTATCGATGTGAGAAGAACTTTGAACTTTATCCTTTAGGCCAACATTTCTAACATATGAGATTGTTATGTACTTTTGCATATTAGAATTTCTGGGGGTGCACTAAAGGAATACACTTGCATTTCAGAGCTATTCCTGTCATAGTTTGAGTAGAATTGCATGATGCCTTCATTAAATTAAGAACAAAAAGCATGGATATATGTCTTTCTTTGGCCAAACTTGCCATTTCTCTATGCCACTTACTTACCCGCAGCAACTTGCAACCCTAGTCTATTCCCTCAAATCAACATTTTGTGTGATGAATGTTATCATCATAGTATAATCTCTAGCTAGAGAAAACAAAATGCACATTGCTCAAAATTTGACAACACATATGTGAAAACAAGTAATTGAGAATGGTTTCTAAAAATCTATTGAAATGAAGCAGGAGGGTGACAAAAAAACACTTGCGTTTTAAGAATTTAATTCTGGAGGATGGATTTAAAAGGTTATTATAATTATCTAGATACATTATGTTTGGAGATTTATCTAAGCAGTTTTGATGAAAGTAGGGAGGAATACATGTATATAATGGAACATATGTATGTATTGATGAATGTATGTATATATAGAACCATAAACCAAAAAAACAAACAAAATGCCGTCGAGTTGGAACTGACACATAATGACCCCTCCTTGGTTTTATGAGGTGGTATCACTACGAAAGTAAATTGCCCTATACTAAAACAACAGCAACAAAGGAAATGATAACACGATTCATAAACATAATGAGCTCAGCACAGAAAATAATATGGACCAAAGAAACCAGGGACACAATGAAAAAACACATAACAAAATGACAGCAACAAATTCATATGTGTCAATAATTACACTGAATGTTAATGGATTAAATGTACCACTCAAGGGATGGAGAGTTGCAGATTTGGATAAGAAAACAAAACCCATCAATATGCTGCCTACAAGAGACACACCTTAGAGATAAAGACAAAAATAGACTAAAAATCAAAGGTTGCAAAAAGATATATCAAGCAAATGACAACTGTAAGAGAGCAAGAGTGGCCATATTAATTTCTGATCAAATTGACTTTAAGACAAAAACCACCATACAAGAC
>NW_006921863.1:3522845-3536422 GCF_000298275.1 Orycteropus afer afer
GCAGGGTGATTTTAGGTTAATTCTTAAGTCCTACCACCACAGGAATCTGCGAGAGCACTGTCTCTTTAAATATCCAAAATAGTCAAGCTGCTTTTTAAACCTACAAAATGGCAGCACCTCTGGACCGGCAAAAGTCCACAACTCAGCCCACCTTTCTCTTCTCTGTTTGTTCCCCAGCCACCGTGCACAGTCCATGCAGTCCCTGACTAGCAGGGTGATTTTTAGGTTAATTCTTAGGTCCTACCACCAGTCGGGACTCTCCAAACCACCTGTTTCGTCAGGGTCACTCAGTTCGCTGTCAGACCACAGCTCCATATGTCTCCTTTTTTTGGTATTTTCACACAAATTTTTCTGCTAGTTGGGGTTTAGTCCACTTCTGTATCCTTCCCTTCAAGGCTCAGGAGTCCAAGATTTTCTTCTGTGTCTGTGTTAATTGGTTTTCCTTTTCTTTGTTGAAGAGGGTCTGTGCAGTCCTTCTGCCTAGTCCGCCATCTTACCAGAACTCCCCCGCAAATTAGTTTTGCATTCAACATTTTTAAAATATTTTATTTTGTAATATTGCAATTCCTTCAATGTAACAGCACTTTTTGTTCTTCCTTCCTGGGTTCCCATGCCCATTTGTCTTCCTTTTCTGCTCTTTTCTGACTTCTAAGATTTGTTTTGGTGTACTTTCTGAACTTTTGGTCTCCTGTGGTTAATTATTCTGAGGAGTACATTCCTCACACATGGTGATTTTTAATTTAAGGGGAATGTCTTTTGTTTGGCTTCAGTTCCTGGTTTGAAGGCTCTAAGGGCAACACTGTCAGGGGTTCCACCAGTCTCTATCAGACCAGTAAATCTGATCTTTTTTTATATTTTTGATTTTGTTCTACATTTTTCACCCATTCTGTCTAGGACCTTCTGTGATTCCAATCAGAGCAGTTGTTGGTGGTAGCCAGGCACAATTTAGTTCTTTTGATCTCAGGGTAGTGAAGGCTGTGGTTTGCATGTTCCATTAGAGATATTTCAACAAACAAATGCAACACTAGAAGTGTTCACTTGTCTATGACAAGAAATTTGGAAGACAGGTACCTGGCCAACAGAAAGGAAGAGATCCATATTTGTGCCCATTCCAAAGAAAGGTGATTCAACAGAATTCAGAAATTATCAAACAATATCATTAATATCACAGGAAAATAAAATTTTGCTGAAAGTAATTAAAAAACAGTTGCAACAGTATACAGCCAGAAATTCAAGTCAGATTCAGAAGATGATGTAAAATGAGAGAGATCATTGCTGATGTCAGATAGGTCTTGGCCTAAAGCAGAGAATACCAGAAAGATGTTTACCTATGTTTTATTGACTATGCAAATACATTTGACTGTGTAAATTATAGCAAATGATGGACAACATTGTGAAGAATGGAAATTCTAGAACATTTAATTATGCTCATGAGGAACTGTATGCATAGACCAAGAAGCAGGGCTTCAAGCAGAACAAGCGGACACTCTATGGTTTAAAATCAGGAAAGATGTGAGTCTGGATTGTGTTCTTTCACCTACTTGTTCATTCTGTATGCTGAGAAAATAATCCAAGAAACTGGATTTTGTGAAGAAGAACATGGCATCAGGATTGGAGGAAGACTAATTAACATCCTGAGATATACAGATGACACCAACTTGCTAGCTGAAAGCAAAGAGGACTTGAAGCATTTACTGATGAAAATGAAAGACTACAGTATGGATTATATCTCAACAAAAGATAACTAAAATCCTCTGAACTGGACCAATAAGGAACATGAGGATAAACAGATAAAAGATTGAACTTGTCAATGATTTCACACTACTTGGATCCACAATCAATGCCTATGGAAGCAGTAGTCAAGAAATCAAATTATGTATTGCTTTGGGAAAATCTGCTGTCAAGGACATCTTCAAAATGTTTAATAACACTGAATTGTGCACATAAGATATAAATGACAGAGTCTAATACCAGTATATCCACAATACTACATTACCACTAAAACCAAACACCAGGCTACAGATAAACACATAAACATCTGAGAAGATAAGATGGGGGTCAGTGAACAGAATTATTCTGGTTATCTAGTACCACTCTGAAAAGAACGTACCACAAATGGGATGGCTTGAATAAACAGGAATTTATTCTCTCACAGTTTGGGGGCTTTAAGTCCAAGTTCAAAGTGTCAGGCTCTAGGGTCTGGGTGAAAGCCCCTCAACCTTGGGCTTTAGCTCTGACTCTTGATCCCGGCCCACTGAAGCTAGAGGCATCTCTTCACTCAGGCACCTACTGGCTAGTGAGGCTAACATGCCCAGGGTTGACAAATAAAATGGCACAGTTCCAATGTTACCAAACTGCACAGCAGGCTATTAATTCAAGTCCATTGTAAGTCCCAAGTTTTAGCAGAGCTTGAAAGGCTGCTCAACAATGGCACGGCTACACACAGGGTCCAAGTGTGCTATAAGCTAGAGACTGTTCTCAAAGTTGCTTCTTACATACAGGAAGAAGACCACATACACAAAGCAGCTACTCAGCTGCTTGTGGTAGATCCCACCATGGAGCTGACTGCCAGTCTCATCTTGGGGAATAAATACCACCAGCTGCCAAGCCACTCAATCATGCCCAACCAAGTTGACATATAACTTTAACTACAAGAGTTATATTCTAGATCAAGGATAGATTCAGCTGAGGCTTGATCTAGATATCTTGATTCAGCACAGATACCAATGATATAAAATACCTACAATCCTTACACAAAGAACAGAAGACAGACATAGAGCAATCCCGCATAGACAGCCAGACACTGTGGAAGAGAGGGCCAGTGGATCTACTGACTCAGGACCATAGTACTGGGGACACCAGACTCAATTGACACAATAAAATACATTAAAAAAACAATGTTTAATAGTAGAGATGTCATTTTGAAGACTAAGGTGTATCTGACCCAAGCCATGATATTTTCAATAGCCTCACATGCATATGAGAGCTGGACAATGAAGAAGGATGATTATAGAGGAATTGATGCATTTGAATTATGGTGTTGCTGAAGAATATTGAATGTACTATGCACTGCAAGAAGAACAAACAAACCTGTTTTGGATGAAATACAGCCAGAATGTTCCTTACAAGTGAAGATGGTGAGATATTGCCTCTCATAATTTGGTCTTGTTGTTAGGAGAGACCAGGCCCTGGAGAAGGATTTCATGCTTGGTAAAGGGGATTTAAAAAAAAAAAAAAAAAACTAAACTCACTGCCATCAAGTTGATTCCGACTCATACAGACCCCCTTTGGGTTTCTGAGATGGTAAATCTTTATGGGAGTAGATTGCCCAGTCTTCCTGCTCTGGAGTGGCTGGTGGGTTTGAACTGCCAAACTTCTGGTAAAGTGGATAGTCAGTCATAAAGAGGAAGACCTTTAGCAAGATAGATTGACACTGTGGCTATATTGATGGGCACAAGGATGCCAATGATTGTGAGGATGGTGCAGGACTGGGCAGTGTATTGTTCTGTTGTACATAGGGTCACTATGAATTAGAACCAACTCAGTGACACCTAACAGCATTAGTCCTTTTGATTGTTTCTTGGAGTCTCTGATTTTCTTTAGTCTTCTTTTCTCCAAACAGAGGGACCGATAGTTGCAGATCAAATATTTCTTGGACTTTTAAGGTGATGACTTCTTGATTCTATCCAAAGTTGTCTTGTATATTTTATGAGTGTATTTTTTCCAAGTGTCACTAACACTGCAGGTATCTAATGGTTATCATTTATCATAAATTACACCAGGTGAGGCCAATGCATTGAGAACTTTCTTGAACTTCCAGAAAATCTACATTAATATTTAAGTTAAAAGAAACAAAAAAATAACATTACTAGTCTGAAAATGATTATAAAACTCTGATTGTGGCTTTTAGCCATGGAAGCTTATTGTATGGGTAACCTCAAATTTCCCCAACTAATTGTCTTTCCATCTTTTTCCCTGGAGTTTCAAATTTCAAGACCATTACAATGTAACTATACAGTGCTCTTGGCAGATTAGTCAGAAGAAACTACTTGGATTCTGACAATTTCATCCTACCTTTATTATTCTCAATCTTAGATCCATGCCTCCTTCTTCCCACACTTCCTCTTATCCCTCTTATTTTTCTGTACCCCCAATACATTCCCCTTAGGGAGACCAAGGGGAAGAGGGATAGAAAATAAATCACTAACTGCTAAGAAAGTAAGTCCTGGAGTTTTCTTTCTTGTTGACCTTGAAGAAAAAAAAAATAAATCAACAGGACACCTACTCCATCTCTTTTAATCCTACCCTACTACTGAGACTAGATTGATTTCTTTGTCTGAAAATGCTTCAGAGAATACTCAGAAATTCTGTGAGCATAAGTTGGAGAATTTTGATAGATTAAGAACAAATGTTAACAGTCAAGCCATTCCAAGAATATTTTGCTTTCTTTCTCCAGGAGGATTTTAGTTGGGCTGCCTTTAAAAGACAAAATTGGATATGTAATATTTCTGACCCTTGACCTCTTGAGATGTAGGGTATTTTTTGGGCATGTGCTAGGGCTAAGGAGCCCTGGTAGCACAGTGGTTAAAACATTCAGATGTTAACTGAGAAGTTGGTTGTTCAAAATCTTTTTGGTGGTATAAAGATGTAGCAGTTTGTTTCTGCAAAGATTATAGCTTTTGAAGTGCTATGGGCAATATCAGATTATCCATAAGCAAGATAAGCATAGGCTTTCTTGTGCTTATTTACTAATCTGTAGTGAACAAGTTCACCTTTTTTCACCACATCAAAGATTCTGCTTCTAAGTATGGCTGGCATCTGTCTCTCTCCTAACCCCACAGCACCTTTCTACAGAATCAAAGCTCTTTCCAAATTTACATTTTTTGACAGGGAAGCTCTGGTGGCACAGTGGGTAAGGCATTTGATTGCTAATTGAAAGATCAGAGGTTTGAACTTACCACTGCTCCACTGGAGAAAGATGAGACACTCTGCTTGGTACAGATTTACAGACTTGGAAACGCTTGGGGTTTGCTATGAGTTTGAATTAGTTGGTTTTGGGTTTTGGACAGGGATGCAGTGCCCTATAAGCAAGTAAACATGAGATTACCTGTGCTTACTGACTAATTGGTAGTGAACAGATTCCCAAGTTTTTCATTGAAACCCATGTGAAATTGGTCACTACAGATTAGTCAGTAAGTACAAGTAAGGCTGTGCTTACCTTGTTTGTTGGGTAATCTGCCCCTACCTATGGGACAGTTCTACTTGGTTCTATAAGATTGCTATGAATCAGAATCAGCCCAATAGCCATGAGTTTGGTTTGGGGTTAAGGCTTTTTCAGTTATACTGCAGATTAAGTCTGTTGTTTAAAGGGTGCCTCCCGCAGCTAACACAAGGAAACTAATCTGTAAAAAGCAAACACCTTGGGAAGAAATGCTTTGATGTCTGCAATTAATTCACGTTATTTATTGTAATCTAAGTGTGCTCTGACCGAATAGTCTGTGTATAAGAGAAGGATTGGGTAGAATGGTCTCCCCTGTTTTAGTGGAGTTAAAATGAATTATAGGAAGATAGGTTTCACTCTCAGAAAAGATTAATTTGGAAAACGTTTCTTTTAATACATTGTTCATAATTAAAGTAATCCTTCATTTCCTCTGTTTCCTTTTGGTGAAAGCTTTTGGCTTTATTTAATCTTCCATCAATTAACTATCTTAAAGGAAAATAACCTTGAGCCCCATAAATACACACAACTCAATTCTTTACTGACAGAGAAAGAGAAGCAAAGGTTGCCACTTGACTGCAATGACTCTAGCATGACTCAAAAGTAAGATAATTTATGTGTACCAACTGCCAGTTTTCTGCATATATTAATAGGGATTTTGACTTTGATATGCCACCTCACTAAGTTGCACCCAATACATAGCCATTAAAAAAAAAAAAAACAAAACAACTCACTGTTGTGGAGTCGGATGCGACTCATAGTGACCCCTCCTCGGGTTTCTGAGGTGATATCATTATGGAAGTAGATTGCCCAACCTTCCTTCCAAGGAGTGACTGGTGCCTTTGAACCTCCAGCCTTCTGGTTAGCAGTCAATGCCTTAGGCACTATGCCATACGGCATGCTTCCACAGGAACATCTTCACTTAACAAGTATGTTTGGTTTAGTTTGTGTTAGGCACTGAGGAAAAAATTGTAAGCTGAATAAACTTTATTACTTCCTCCATGGGGCTTATAATACAATGGAGAAGAGAGAAATCAGCCAAAAAAGTAAAGTTATACATAATTACAACGGTAAAAACTGTTAGAGAGTAAAACACAGATAAGAGTACCTGGTGGCTCAATGCCTAAGGCATTTAACTGCTGACTAGAAGGTTGATGGTTTAAACCCACCAGTCACTCCATGGAAGGAAAAGAGGGCAATCTGCTTCCATAATGAATTACCACTTCAGAAAACCAATGGGGTCTCTATGAGTCAGAATTGACTCAATGGCAGTGCGTTTTATTTATTTGTTTTTTTTTTTCTGATTTATACGAGTATCTAATTAAGGGAGCTGACTTGTACAGGGCAAGAAGATGTTGGGAAGAGTTGTCAGCTCATTTCCTGATGAAGTGATACCTAGTCTAAAATCTGAAGCATGACTGGTATGTTCATATGATGGAATTCAATTTAGCAATTGAAAATGAACCAACAAGAACAACATGTATCAAAATGAATGGTTCGCTAAATCATAATATTTTAGAAAAAAAAAATGTGTAAAATGATACCGTGCTATATCGAATCATTTTTCCACTTCTTGGCATAAGAACTGTAATGAAATTATACACACATGCATTTTGCCATACGACTTTGTAGTACCTCCCACTAGAATGGGCAGAGAATGTTTCTCTTCCTTAAAGTTAGGCATGGCTACATGATTGGCTCTGGCCCATGGAAATGGCCTGTGTTAGTTCCAGGCAAGGTCTCAAGAGTCATTTTGTGTTTCTACCCAATCTCTTGTGTTCTAGTGATCATTCATGAGATAAACAAGGCCCAAATAACCACTACCTTTTTATTCAGGTCGCTAGATCAAACACACATAGAGCATACCTGAACACACCCCACTGTCTGACTCCAAGTTGAGGTAACCCAACTGCATAGCTTAGCTAATCTAGAAAATGGGCCCACCTGGTAATTTGAGCAGAATTACAAGGTGGGCCCATTTTCTAGATTAGCTAAGCTATGCAGTTGACATTCAGAACTATGGGTGTAAGAATGAATGCTTTTTGTAGACCAGGCAGGTTTGAGGAGGTTTCTTGTGTAACATTATTGTGATATCTTTATAGGAGTAGATTGCCTAATGTTCCTTCTGAGGAGTGGCTGGTGGGTTTGAACTGCCAGCCTTCTGGTTAGCAGTCAGATGCCTTAGGCACTATACCACCAGAGCTCCCATTGTAGCAATAGTGACCAATTTACGTAAAGTTTGAAAAACTGTAAAACTACATATTGTATATGAATATATATATATATGTATACTTTAATATTATAAAAAAGAAATGGGAGCTAAGATGGTGGGATAGGCAGAGAAGCCACACAGACCCTCTTCAACAAAGAAAAACTAACTGACACAGATACAGAAGATAATCCTGAAGCCCTAAACTTTGAAAGGAAGGATACAGAAGTGGATTAAACACCAATTAGTAGAAGAACTTGAATGAAAACAGTGAGTTAGGAGGAAAATGGAGCTGAGGACTGTCAGCTGTCCTGATGGAACAGACAACCTGAATATTTCCAAGTGGTGTTAGGACATGAGAATTAACCTAAAAATCAGCCCAGCTCACCAAACGCTACAGGGACTACTGCATGGGTAGCTGACAACTGAAAAGAAAATTAGCGAAGGAGACAAACTGAGCTATGGACTTTTGGCTGTGTGGAGAGTAGAGCCATTTTGAACATTTCCAGGTGGTGGCCATTTTGGATATTTAAAGTGATAGCATTCTCATTCAGATTCCAGGGGCCTAAGAATAGATTCCGCTTACCAAATCACAGACATATGGCAGGTTGACAACTGCAAAGGAGACAAGCGGTGAGTGCATAAGTGCTGCCAACTAGTGAACAGAGGAGCACAGTACCTTGCTTACTCAGATACATCCAAACAAAACAAAAGACAACTACATGGCTGCTGACAAACTTTTAAGATCCCAGTCACTACTCATCAAAGTAGGAGGTGGAACAATGTTTTGTGTCATATGTTATGCCAGTTGAGCTTGATATCCCCTGTGACTATGATCCTGAGCCCATTTGTTCAACTACTTGGTCCCTCTGGGTAGCTGGCTGTGACCTAGAAGTGACTAGATGCAACAATGGGTCTCTCCTCATCCAGAGCAAAGAAGAATGAAGAAAACCAAAAATTCATGGAAACAATTAGTCCTAGTGACTGGTACACCATGCCATCCACAGCCTATACAACTATGAGACAAGAAGAACTAGATGGTGCCCGGCTACCACTGTCAACCATTCAGAGGGGGATCTATATAGGAGATCCTGGATAGAGAGGAAGAACAATGTGGAACAAAACTCAAAATCATTTGGAAAAAAAAAAAAAAAAAGGAGGGGGATTAGATTTGCTGGTTTGATAGAGCCTGGTGGAACCACTGAGACTGTGGCCCCTAGCTGCCCTTCAGGTCTGGAATTGAACCCACACCTGTGGCTTTGAGCCAAACAAAAGATAGGCATATGAGGTGAACATTTACACTAGGTAGATACACTCCTTGGAGAGAACAATCATGGGAGAAAGAAGAGCTAGTTATGCACAGGGAGACAGCTCAGGGGGCAGGAATGCATGGAGGGATGGACACAGGGAAAAGGTAACTATCAGGAGGAAGTGGGAAAGGAGCTGTTTCATTGTGATACATTGTAGTCAGTGTCATGAGATAAAGTGTATGTGAACTGCTGTATGGAAAGTGAATTTGCTCTGTAAATTTTCACCCAAATCACAATTAAAAAAAAAAAAAAAGGCAACTAAAAGCTTGGGCGAATTACTCCAACATACAATCACCAATTAAATATAAAGACAAAAATATCACAATGTCTTGGTGACAACAGACCATTACACTCACCATCACAGTTCACACAAAGAAGCAAGATAAAGCAGCAGAAACAAAGAACAAGGATACAAACCCACAACACATCCCTGAGGAAGAAGCAGCAGTGGAACTCTCTGACAAGGAATTCAAAAGAATTATATTAGGTACCTTCAACAGATTGAGAGACAGATCAAGGAAAACACTGACAAAATTAAGGAAAACACAGACAAAACCCTAGAACAATTTCAGAGGACAATACAAAAACAAAATGACAAAATAAGTGAAAAATTAAAAGTGATACAAAATCTACTAGAATTTAATCAATGGAAGACACTATCAGTGAGATTCCATACTTCTTTGGAAATGGATCCATCAGAAAAAAGATGAAAACAAAATGAAGAAAACCTATGATTCATGTGGGATACCATCAAAAAGAATATTCTACATGTTATCAGAATTCCAGAAAAGGAAGACACAAATAAAATCACAGAGAAAATTGTTGAAGATTTGTTGGAAGAGAATTTCCCTGATATAATAAAAGATGAGAATATATCCATTTAACAAGTCAAATAAATGCCAAACAAGACAGAACCCCAAAGAAAATCACCAAGACATATCATCATCACACTCACCCAAACCAAAGACAAAGAAAGAATCCTGAAAGCAGCATGGGGTTAAAAAAAAAGTTATCTATAAAGGTCAACCAATAAGACTCAGGTCTGATTTCTCAGTGGAAACCATGCAGCCTAGAAGACAATGGCATTATATATATATAACTCTGAAAGAAAAATATTTCCAACCAAAATTACATACCCAGCAAAATTATCCCTCAAATATGATGGTGAAATTAGGAGATTTCCAAATACTCAGAAATTAAAGGATTTTGTTAAAACCAGACCAAATTTACAAGAGATGCTAAAGGGAGTCCTTTGGACAGAGAACCAACAACAGCAAACAACAACGAACCATTAACACACATGATGACATAATCCAGAAACCAACCCAGTTATGGAAGTAGCCAAAGTAAATAAGTCTATAAGATTTTAAACAGGGAACCAGAGGCATCAATTGGCAAATGAGGACAACTAGAAACCAAAAAGAAGGAAGAAATTGTGTAGTTCCAGAACTTCTAAACGTTGAGGAAGTCACAATTGCAAGATAGATGAGATTGTTCTAAACTTGGGAAGAAAATTATAAATCACAGGGTAATCTCAAGGAAAAATAATAAACCTTCACATCAAAATGAAAAGATGACAAGCACAAACATTTAGCAAATACTAAAATAATAGCAACAAAGATGTGATAACCTCATTTATAAACAAAACTAGCTCAGCACAGAAAATTATGTGGAACAAAAGAAATCAGTAGCATGTGACAGGCAGGTGTTGGAGTGCCTGAGGCTGGCCGGCCAGCAAGCTGGTCATGGCAGACGGGTGCTGAAGCAGCTGAGGGAGGCTGAGAATTGAGGTGGTGGGTTTGGAACGGCTAAGGGAGAGTGATGGATTGGAGTGGCTGAGGGTGAATGTGAGTGGAGTGGTTTGGAACAAGTAAGGGAGACAAACTTGTCTGTCAGTTTGTCATATTGTGGTGGCTTGCATATTGCTGTGAGGCTGGAGGCTATGCCACCATTGTTTTAAATATCAGCAGGGTTACACATGGGGGACAAGTTTCAGTGGAATTTCCAGAGTAAGACAGACTTAGAAGAAGGAAGAGGATGTCCACTTGTCAAAGAATTGGCCATGACAACCTTATGAATAGCAGTGAAACACTGTCTGATATATTACTGGACAACTTTATGAATATCCCTGAAACATTGTCTGACATAGTGCTGGAAGATGAGCCCCTGGAATTGGAAGGAACTCAAAATACAACTGAAGAAGAGCTGCCTCCTCACAGTAGAGCTGACCTTAATGATGTGGATACAGGAAAGGTTTTGGGAACTCATTTGCTGATGTGGCACTTCTCAAGATGAGAAGAAACAGCTGCAAACAGCCATTAATAATTGGAACATGGAACGTTTGAAGTACAAATCTAGAAAAACTAGAGTTGTCAGAAATGAAATGAAATGCATAAAGATTGATATCCTATACATTAGTAAGCTGAAATGGACTGGTTTTGGCCATTTTGCATCAGACAATCATGATCTAGTATGCCAGGAATGAAAAATTGAAGAATACTGGCGTGGCATTCATCATCTCAAAAAAATGTATCAAAATCTATCCTGAAGTACAATGCTGTCAGTGATAGGATAATATCCATACACCTACAAGAAAGACCAGTAGTTAATACTACTATTATTCAAATTTACGCACCAATCACCAAAGCCAAAGATGAGGAGATTGAAGACTTTTACCAACTTCTGGAGTCTGAAATTGACCAAACATGCAATCAAGATGTGTTAATTATCACTGGTGACTGGAATGCAAAAGTTGGAAACAAAGAACACCCATAGTTGTAAAACATGGCCTTGATAATAGAAATAATTCTGGTGATAGCATGATAGAATTTTTTCAAGACTTATTTATTGCAAATACCATTTTTCAATAACACAAATGGTGGCTATACATGTGGACTTCACCATACAGAGTACACAAGAATCAGACCGACAACCTCTGTGCCAAGAGGCATTGGAGAAGCTCAATATCATCAGTCAAAACAAGGCCAGGACCTGATTGTGGAACAGACCACCAATTGCTTATATGCAAGTTTGACTTGAAGCTGAAGAAAATTTAACAAATCCATAAGAGCTAAAAGAGCTCTGGTAGAGTAGTGCCTAAAGCATTTGACTGCTAACCAAAAGGCTGAAGGTTCAAACCCACCAGCCACCCCTTGGAAGGAAGATTGGGGGATCTACTTTTGTAGTGATTCTGACTTGGAAACCCAGGGAGGGGTCTCTATGAATCAGATTCGCCTTGACGGCAGTGAGTTCTTTTGTTTTTATGAGAGCCAAAATATGACCTTGGTTATATGTCACCTGAATTTAGAGACCATCTGAAGAATAGATTTGATGCATTGGACACTAATGAAAGAAGGCTAGTCAAGATGTGGGATGACATCAAGAACATCATCCATGAAGAAACAAAAGGTCATTAAAAAGACAGAAAAGGAAGAAAAGACCAAAATAGATGTCAGAAGAGACTCTGAAACTTGCCCTTGAGCAGAGAGTAGCTAAAGCAAATGGAAGAAATGAAAAGATAATAAGAGCTGAACAGAAGATTTCAAAGATCAGCTTGAGAAGACAAAGTCAATTATTATAATGAAATGTGCAAAGACCTGGTGTTAGAAAACCAAAAGAGAAGAACATGCTTGGCATTTCTCAAGCTGAAAGAACTAAGGAAAAAGTTTAACCCTCAAGTTGCAATATTGAAAGATTCTATGGACAATATAATGAATGATGCAGGAAACATCAAAAAAAAAGATGGAAGGAATACAGACTCACTACCAAAAAGAACTGGTCAATCTTCATCCATTTCAGGAGGTGGCATATGATCAAGAACCAATGGTATTGAAGGAAGAAGTTGAAGCTGCATTGAAAGAATTGGAAAGAAACAAGGCTCCAGGAGTTCACAGAATACCCATTGAGATGTTCCAACAAATGGATAGCGTGCTGGAGGCACTCACTCAGCTATACCAAGAGATTTGGAAAGCATATACCTGGCCAACTGACAGGAAGAGATCCATATTTGTACCCATTCCAAAGAAAGGTGATCCCACATGTTCTGATTACCTAGTGCCACTCTGACAAGAATATACCACAAATGGGATGGCTCAAGCAAACAGGAATTTATTCTTACAGTTTGGAGAATTTAATTTCAAGTTCAAAGTGCCAAGCTCTAGGGGCTGGGTGAAAGCCCATGAGCCTTGGGCTTCTGCTCTGCCTCTTGCTCCTGGCCTACTGAAGCTAAAGGCATTTCTTCACTCAGATAGTTGCTAGCTGCTGAGGCTGCCAAGCCCAAGGTTGACAAATAAAAAGGCACAGACTCAATGTTACCAAACCACATGGCAGGCCATTAACTCAAGTCCATTGTGAGTCCTTAGGTCAGCAGAGCATGGCAGGCTGCTGAACAATGACATGGCTACATGCAGGGTCCAAGCATGCCATAAGCTAGAGACCATTCCCGAAACTTCTTCTTATATATGGGAAGCAGACCACATACACAAAGCAACTACTCAGTTGCTTGTGATAGATCCCATCATGGAGATGATTGCCAGTCTCATCATGGGGAATAACTACCACGATCTGCCCAGCCACTTAACCAGGCCCAGCCAAGTTAACATACAAACATAACCACCACACCACAGAATGTGAAAATTATTGAACAATATCATTGATATCACACTCCAGTAAAATCTAACTGAAGATAATTAAAAAATGGTTGCAGCAGTGTATTGACAAAGAACTTCCAGAAAGCTGGATTCAGAAGAGGATGTGGAATGAGAGTTATCATCACTAACATCAGATGGGTCTTGGCTGAAAGGAAAGAATACCAGAAAAATGTTTCCTTTTTTTTTTTTTT
>NW_006921863.1:3539831-3546455 GCF_000298275.1 Orycteropus afer afer
ATGCCCTTTATTATGTTGAGGAATGTCCCTTCTATTCCTATTTTGCTGAGAGTTTTGATCAGGAATGGGTGTTGGAGTTTATCAAATAAATGCCTTTTCTGCATTGATTGATATGATCATGTGGTTCTTCTCCTTTTTTTTTATTTACACGGTGGATGATGTTGATTGTTTTTCTAATGTTGAACCATCCCTGCATACCTGATATGAACCCCAATTGGTCATGATAAATGATTTTCTTGATATGTTGTTGCAGTCTATTGGCTAGGGTTTTGTTGAAGATTTTTGCATCTATATTCATGAGTGATATTGGTCTGTAGTTTTCCTTTTGAGTGATGCCTTTGCCTGGTTTTGGTGTCAAGGTTATGCTTGCTTCATAAAATGAGTTAGGGAGATGTTTTCTTGTGTTTTATTGACTATGCAAAAGCACTTGATTGTGTGGATCATAACAAATTATGGATAAACATTGAGAAGAATGGGAATTCCAGAACACTTAATTGTGCTCATGAGGAAACTGTACATAGAATAGGAGGCTGTCATTGAAACAGAACTAGGGGATACTTCATGGTTTAAAATCAGGAAGGGAGTGTGCCAGTGTTGTATCCTTTCATCATACTTAATCAATTTGTATGGTGAACAACTAATTTCAGTAGGTGAGCTACATGAAGAAGAACATGGCAACAGGATTGGAGGAGCACTCCTTAACAACCTGAGATATGCAGACGACACCACTTTGCTTTCTGAAAAGGATGACTTGAAGCACTTACTGATGAAAATTGAAGACTACAGTCTGCTGTATACATTATACCTCCATATAAAGAAAACAAAAATTCTCACAAGTGGGCCAATGAGAAGCATCATGATAAATGGAGAAAAGATTGAAGTTGTCAAAGACTTCATATTACTTGGTTCTACAATCAACTTCAGTGGACACAACAGTCGAGACATTAAGATGTATTGCATTAGGCAAATTTGTTGTAAAAACTCTCTTTCAAGTGCTGAAGAGCCAAGATATCTCCTTGAAGACTAAGATGTGCTTAACCTAAGCCATGGTATTTTCAGTCGTCTCATAAGCATGTGAGAATTGGCCAATGAATAATTGATGCTTTTGAATTATGGCATTGGCAAAGACTACTGAAAGTACCATGGACTGCTAAAAGAACTAACAAATCTGTCCTGGAAGAAGTGCAGCTGGAATGCTCCTTGGTAGCAAGAATGGCCAGACTTCATCTCACAACTTTGGCCATGTTGTCAGAAAGGACTATTCTCTGGAGAAGAATATCTTGCTTGGTAAAATGGAGGGTCAATGAAAGAGGGGAACACCCTCAACAAAATGGATCGATACAGTGGCTGCAACGATGGGGTCAGATATAGCCAGGATCATGAGATGGGCACAGGACCAGGCAGTGTTTTGTTCTGTTGTACATAAGGTCATGATGAGTTGGAGATGACTTAATGACAACTAACAACACATCAGGGAGTTCAAATGCTGCCTCTTCCTCGGGGATGCATTGTGGGTCTGCATCCTGGTCCCTCGTTTCTACTGCTTTTTCTTGCTTCTTTGTGTGAACTGTGATGATATGTTGTTGTCTCCAAGATATTGTGGCATTTTTGTGTTAATTGGTGATTGTATGTTGGAGTGATTCCCCCAAACTTTTAGTTGTCTTTTGTTTTGTTGGTATATATCTGAGTAATCAGGGTACTACTCCCTAGTTGGCTGAACTGATACACTTACCACCTGTATCCTTTCCAGTCATCAGCCTTCCATATGTCCATGCTGTCTTTGGCAAGTGGAGCCTATTCTTAGTTCCCTAGAATCTGAATGAGAATGCTGTCACTTTAAGTATCCAACATGGCAGCCACTTGCAAACATTCAAAATGGCTGCACCCTCTGGACAGCTGAAAGTCTACAGCTCAGTTTGTCTCCTTCTTTAGTGTTTCCCTTTTTAGTCTCCAGCCAGCAGCACAGTTGTCCTTGTAGCTGTTGGCGAGCAGGGATGATTTTTAGGTTAATTCTCAGATACTAACACCACTTGGAAATATTCAGATTGTCTGTGCCATAAAGATAGCTGACAGTCCACAGTTCTATTTGTCTCCTTACTCACTGTTTTCATTCAGCTCTTCTACTAGTTGGTGTTTAATCCACTTCTGTACCCTTCCTGTCAAAGCTCAGGGCTCCAGGATTATCTTCTCTATCTGTGTCAATTGGTTTTCTTTTCTTTTTGAAGAGGGTCTGTGTACCTTGTCTGCCTATTCCACCATCTTAGCAGAAGTCTCCTGATTCTACCACTTTCAACCTTCCTTTTGTCTACTTTTCTTTCCTTGCCCAAATTAAACACTCACTGCAACTACTCTGAACACCTTTATCATTCTTACTCTGTAAATTCTAGAACCTACTTACTTTTTGCTGCATGAATATATTTGGTTGACTTTCCATCAGCAACACTGTAGGGAAGAAAGTAATGAAGTAACTTTTTCAAAATTGCTGTGAGAAAATAAATTTGAACCTACATTAATATCAAGACTAATATCAAGACATTCAAGGAACCATGAATTTGTTACCTGCAGAATTTCTTAGAAAGAATTACTAGAAGATATGCTCAGTGAAATTAGAAATGAGTATAAGAACAACATCTATGTATTTAAAAAAGAGTAATAATTGAACAAGGTAACCTGTAAAACTTAGAGTTAAATATAAATTGTTTTTGTTTCAAAAAGTAACAATCTACAATCAAAATTCCAGATATTCTTAAGAAGAGATTAAGGAGAAGGAAAGAACTGTGCTGGGTTTTGGTATGTTTGTATTGTTGTTGTTGTTAGGTGCCGTTGAGTCAGCTCTGACTCATAGTGAAACTATGTACAACAGAACAAAACACTGCTCAGGCTTGCACCAGCCTCACAATCCTTGCTGTACCTGAGTCCATTGTTGCAGCCACTTTGTCAATCCATTTCTTTGAGGGTCTTCCCCTTTTTCACTGATCCTCCACTTCACCAAGCATGAGATCCTTCTCCAGGGAATGGTCATTTCTGACCACATGACCAAAGTAGGGGAGATGAAGTCTGACAATTCTTGCGTCCAGGGAGCATTCTGGCTGCACTTCTTTCAGAACAGATTTGTTCGTTCTTCAGACAAACCATGGTACTTTCAACATTCTTTATCAACACCACAATTCAAAAGCATGAACTTTTTTTCAGTCTTTCCTATTCATTGTCCAGCTTTTACATGGGTGTGAAGTGGTTGAAAGCACCATGACTTGGGTCAGGGACACCATAGTCTTCAAAGAGACATTTTTCTCTCAGCACTTTAAAGTGGTCTTTTGTATCAGATTTGCCCAATGCAGTATGTCATCTCATGTCTTGGCTGCTGCTTTCATTGTCGTTGATTGTGGAACCAAGTATTATGAAATCTTTGACATCTTCAGTCTCTCCATTTATCATAATCCCTCCCTGTTGTTCAACAGACACACTTGTATATAGTATCCTTTTATTTCTTATTCTAAAGGCTGTCACATCCATAGATACATACTAAGTAAAGTGTGAAATTAAAGCTGTTGGACCTAAATAATCCAAGCCAAACAGAAACAAAAACTTTTGCAAAAATTGTCTGGAAACCTCAAATCAGAGGATATTTTAAAATATCTCTTTACTTTGTTTGAATGATCATCATAAAATTTCCTCAGTTTCCCATATAATAGTAAAGACAAAGACTTTAAATTTTACCCACACTTGTAACAAGAAGCTATGGTTCTAGTTCAAATTTAACTTTTGTCATTTGGCCAGTATTTCTTTGCATTTCTATCATCACCCATTAAACCTTTGCCAATTTAACTTCAAATTACTTTCAATTGAGGCTGAACACTATAGACATTTTGGGTGCTGCAAATGGAATTTATGAGGACCAGTTGCAAAGCCCAAACTTTTATTGTAAATGTTAATGGAAGTATCTGGGTATAAATGATTGATGACATAATTTGACCTCTTAAACTGATTATTTTTTGCAGAATTACCCATGCCTCTTGAAGTTCTGATACTGTCATCCATCATTTCCAAAAAAGAAGAAAAATGTGTCAAATCATTTATTTTCATTGAATAGAGGATAATCTGTGATTTCTGCTATTAACAGTGAAACTCAATTTCTAGCTTCCTTTTAAATTATTAGCTTCATCAAATAATCATTGATTTTTTAATAATACTATCTGAAAACAAGCTCTTAAAATTGTTTTTAAGTTCTGCCAAGTTTTGTCATAGAATTGTAAATAGGTTAGGAAATGATTTAGAAAAGTAATTGATTGACTTAGTCTCTTTCTTCCTGCAAATCTGCTTCTCAAACCTATTATTTAGTGCAGAGATCAAGGATTCCAGCTGCTCTGGATTTCAGCTTAGGTGAATGCCAAAAGGAACAGCGGAACTTTTGTGAATATTCAGCCACTCTACAAGTGCTGCCTCTACATTCAAAACTGATCCTGAAATCAGAATGTTAAGAGTACGTTTTGGCCTAGGGCAGAAGAAAGGAGAAGAGACAGGCATTCTTTCTTATTCCTTCCACCTCTGTTTTGCCCCTGTGTTTATATATTTGCCTCTGCTGAGAATTCATTGTTTGTGATGGTTGCTCACACTTGGATTGTGAGGAAGAAAGCTGAAGGATTCTTTTGGAGATTCCATAATAGATCCTCTATATCCTACCAGGAATTTTCTTTCAGCAAAATATTTCTGGCTGAAGATCAGAGTATTGTATTGGAGGAGAAAGGTTTTTTAGGAGTCAAAATCCTAATATTCTTGTCACATTTTTTATTGGTAATCTACTCCTTAAACTACTTTTTAAACCTAGACTGACAATAGAAATTTTGAATACTACGTCTGTATCATATGGGTACCAGGAGGAAACTGACAAAACTCCTCAGACCCTAGCTTTGTAATATTAATGGAACAGGCTGGAATTAAATTATTTATTCCATACTATTTGTTCTGCGCTCTGAGGCCTAATTACCTCATAAATCGCTCTCCATTCAGAACTGGCTGCTTGTGGAGTGACCAGGCAGCCTGTTCCTACTCCTGGGTCCAGAGAACTTTATTAAAGGGCTCTGGCGGAATGAACTGTTTTCATTGATTTTGGATATTTTAATTTTGGAACAAAACTAACCACATTCATATACTATTGTAATTAAAATAAAAATTAAAACTAAATGAAAATATTTTTATTATTAATAATTTTGTGTTATCTGTACTAATCTCTCTAATGTTGGCCATTTAGTACTCTGGAAAAATTGGGAAACAGTTAAGGTTGTTTATTAGTGAAAAGTATTAAGTAGCAAAAAATTATCTTTACCCTTTAAATAAAAAAATTCAATTTTAAAACACAAAAATCATTGTGATCATATTTTGTGTAGTCTATTTCTCCTATTAGACTAAAAGCCCTTTGACAGCAGTTCCTTCCCACCATTCATTATAGCTTAAGGACTGCCTGACATTCTGAAACACTATGGAAAACCTGAAAACATATGAAATATTCTTTTTTGATAGTGAAGAGCAGGACATGATTTTTTGTTTTTTATTATTATTTTTCTTTTGGTTAAATAAAGTAAATAAATACAAGTGACATGTAGAAATTAAGACTATATTTTTCTATGTTTGAGTGAGATAAATGTAATATACAGTGGAAATTTAGACAGAGTAGGCTGTCCGTAAATGAATTTTTAATGGTAAAGATAATGGGCATACTGATATGTGCTTTGGACTTGGCTTATGGTTTAGTAGATTGCCATCATTTAAAATATATAAGTAGATTATCAAATTTTTCTTCTCTTGATTTTAGTCTGATATTTGGTTATAACAGGTGGTAGTAAAGTGGATTTTTCTTAAAAATAAAAACTGTATTACGTAATAAATAATGAATAGAGAAGACATAAGCCCATTTCTAAGCTCAGAGTGAAAGATTAGAGCAGAGCAAAGAGCAGAAGACAGAAGCCATGCTGGCCTCACAGGGAACATCCTCCAAGTGCATACAATGGCTTTTTTTTCTTTTGCCTCCTCTTTTTCTTTATCTCTCCTGCTTGGCTCATCAAAAAGTGAGGCAATTTCTATGTATTCCAAAACTTAATCATTTTTTCTTAAAAACCTTTTAAACTGCAAGCTATGCAGATTTAAGCACTGCTAAATCAGTTCACATTTTAGCTGTTAAATATTTGCCACAAATTTACGGCCAGTTAAGAAACATAGGCTAGAAGAAAAAAACTAAGGGCAGTAAGTCCAGGGCTTTGCATCTAAGTGTCCGTGAGATGGACGGGATGAGTGATGAATAAATTTGAGGGAATCCTTGTCTGGGATGTGAAAATGGTCAAGATATCCACAGTTAGGGAGATTTCACTTGGCATCTGGCCATGATAATTTTGGGCCCAATCCTGCTAGACTTTACAGTCAGAGTAAATAACTTCCTTGTAAAATTTATTTTCTGTGAAGCAATCATAACTATTTGTCTGGTGGTTATACACTAGAGGAAGACAAGCCAATCTACTTCAAGCATCTAACAAAGACTACTGTCCACTTTACTTCCCTCACAGTTTGAGTTTGCAGGTTTCTACCTGTCTGCATTTATTATGACAGTGAAAAGCAGCAAGTTTTTTCAAATGA
>NW_006921863.1:3546555-3547795 GCF_000298275.1 Orycteropus afer afer
ATTTATTATGACAGTGAAAAGCAGCAAGTTTTTTCGTTTCTTCAAAAAAAAAAAAAAAAAAAGCTTGATGTAATCTTGCCTTTATTTAAATATCTATTTTCAACCAAGTAACTCCCTTTGGTAATCTTTCCTCTGAGTGAAATAGTTGACAGCAAAGAAAATCTTCCAGTTTCAACATGTTTACCTGGTATCTGTTGTCTGTGACTCTACCGTTTGCTCTGACAAAATGAACTACCACGTAGGGGTCCAGAGAAAAAGAAATATTCTTGGAAACACGAGCAATAAAACTGCTATCTATTTAAGAAGGACAGTATGAGATTATATATCTTTTGTATTTGAGAAGAATACATCAATCCAGTAAGCAAAAGATGGATTATTTTATAGTATTTGTGTTTCACAAATCAAATGAAAATATTATTATTCCAAAGTTTTGAATTTTGATAGTTAAAACTTCCTTTCCTAAGTAAATGAATTTTTCTTAAAAAAATGAAAGAAAGAAAAGAAAAAGAAATTAACCTGCTAATGACATCCATATCCTTTTGGTTCATTTACATGCATAATATGAAATATTACCATCTATTTAACACTGATGGGACTCAGGTACTGTAGAGACCTTTACAGACTGATTTTCTCTGGTTCATTTCCTCTTAAAGATCGTATCAGAAGGCCTATACTTGTTAATTAATCTGCCTCATTCTCTTCAACGCCCGTGAGTGAGATTTCCCAAAGGAAGTGCCAAATACCCTCTTCTTCATAATAGTTTGGACAATTTATTACAATGCACGTTCCAGGGTCCCAGGTCAGATCTCCTGATTCAAACTTTCTGGGGTTGAGGCCCAGAATTTTGTCTTTTTAATAAACTTACCAGGTGATGCACAGTAAAATTTCAGAATATTATCATAATGCAAAGACTTGACTTCCAGTTGTTGTTGTTGTAGTTATTTGCCGTCGAGTCGGACCTGACTCATAGTGACCCTTCCTTGGGTTTCCGAGGCAGTATCACTATGGAAGTAGATTGCCCCGTCTTGACTTCCAGAGACTGCTTTAATTTAAAAAATTGGTCTTGGGGAGGAAACTCAACTTTCAAGGCAAAGATAAAAATGAGGAACCATCAAGACTTTCAAATGAATACAATCATGCTTCAAACAGAAGTTTCGTAAATTTTGACATCAAAAATGCCTATTCCCAATGGTGATATAGGAGCTCTGGTAGCATAATGCCTAAGACACTTGACTGCTAA
>NW_006921863.1:3549260-3555222 GCF_000298275.1 Orycteropus afer afer
GAATTCCCATTCTTCTCAATGTTATCCATAATTTGTCATGATCCACACAATCAAATGTCTTTGCATAGTCAATAAAACACAAGTAGACATCTTTCTGGTATTCTTTGCCTTGAGCCAAGATCCATCTGACAACAGCTATGATATCCCTTGTTCCATGTCCTCTTCTGAATCCACTTTGCACCTCTGGAAGTTCTCTGTCAATATACTGCTGTAACCGTTTTTGAATTATCTTCAGTAAGATCTTACTTGCATGCTATATTAATAATACTGTTCTATAATTTCCACAATCTGTGGGATCACCTTTCTTTGGAATGGGTACAAATACGGATCTCTTCCAGTCAGTTGGCAAGGTAGCTGTCTTCCAAATCTCTTGGCCTAACTGAGTGAGTGCCTCCAATGGGGCATCCGTTTGTTGTAATATCTCAGTGAGTATTCTGTCAATTCCTGGAGCCTTGTTCTTCGCCAATTCTTTCACTGCAGCTTTGACTTCCTCCTTCAGTACCATTGGTTCTAGATCATATGGAACTTCCTGAAATAGATGAAGATCAACCAGTTCTTCTTGGTACAGTGATTCTGTGTATTCCTGCCATCTTCTCTTGATGTTTCCTTTATCATTCAATATTTTGCCCATAGAATCTCTCAATATTACAACTCGAGGCTTCAGTTTTTTCTTCAATTCTTTCATCTTGAGAAATGCTGAGCACATTCTTCCCTTTTGGTTTTCAAACTCCAGATCTTGCATGTTTCATTATAGTAATTGGTTTTCTCTGCCTGAGCTTCTCTTTGAAATCTTCTGTTCAGCTCTCCTATCTTGTCATTTCTTCCATTGGCTTTAGCTTCTCTCTGCTCAAGGGCAAGTTTCAGAGTCTCTTCTGTCATCCATTTTGGTCTTCTCTTCCATTCTCATCTTTTTAGTGATCTCTTGCTTTCTTTGTGGATAATGTTGTTGATAACCTCCCACAATTCTTCTGGTTTTTGGTCTTTGGTGTTCAATGCATCAAATCTATTCTTTAGATGGTCTCTGAATTCAGGAGGGATATATTGAAGATCATATTTTGGTTCTCTTGGACTTATTTTAATTGACTTCAACTTCAAGTTGAACTTGCATATGAGCAGTTGATGGTCTGTTCCACAGTCAGGTCCTGGCCTGGTTTTGGCTGAAGATATTGAGCTTTTCCACTGCCTATGGTCACAGATACAGTCAATCTGATTCCTGTGTGTTCCATGTGGTGAAGTCCACCTCTAGAGCTGCTATTTGTGTTGTTGAAAAAAGATGTTTGCAGCGAACAAGTCGTTGGTTTTGCAAAATTCTACAATGCGAGTTCCAGCATTATTTCTGTCACCAAGGCCAAATTTTCCAACTACCAGTGATTCTTCTTTGTTTCCAACTTTTGCATTCCAGTCACCATTGATAATTAACACATCCTGATTGCATGTTTGGTCAGTTTCAGACTGCAGAAGTTGATAAAATTCTTCAGTTTCCTCATCTTTGGCTTTGGTGGTTGGTGCATAAATTTGAATAATAGTCATATTAATGGGTCTTTCTTGTAGGCGTATGGATATTATCCTATCACTGACAGCATTGGACTTCAGGACAGATCTTGAAACATCCTTTGTGATGATGAATGCCATGCCATTCCTCTTCAAACTGTCATTCCTGGCATAGTAGATCACATTGTTGTCTGATTCAAAATGGCCAAAACCCATCCACTTCAGCTCACTAATGCCAAGGATATCAATCTTTATGCGTTCCATTTCATTTTTGACAACTTCCAATTTTCCTAGATTCATACTTCGTACATTCCATGTTCCGATGACTAAGGGATGCAGCTGTTTCTCTTCAATTTCAGTGATGCCACATCAGCAAATCGAGGTCTCGAAAGCTTTACCTTATCCATAGGAGTAAGGCTGGGTTTACTCAGATGATGCAGCTCTGTCCCAGCCCTATTTTGAGAGCCTTCTAACCTAACTGGACTATTCATATAGTTGCACAGTAATGTATCATAATGTTTTCCCTGGCCAATTATATGAGAAGTGGACGGCCTCCTCCTTCTTCCTAGTCTGTCTCAGTCTATAAGCTGGGCTGATACCTGTGCACCATGTGCATCCTACTGGGTTAGAAATACCAATGGCTCAGCCTCAAAACTCACATCAGCATGTCACCACAGTAGGACAAACCAACAGACAGTTTTGTCTCCCTGTTGGAAACCTCTCCTACCACCCTTACCTGGGTCCCTGCGGCTGACTCCTCCTCTGTCCAGATTCCTAGGCCTTTTAATCCCCTTTCTCCTGCTCTCCTGCCCTGCTGCTTTAGGCATGCCTGGGTTCCACTCCTTACCTGGATCCCTGTGGCTGACTGCTCCTCTGTCCGAGTTCCTGGCTTTTTTATCCCCTTTCTCCCACTCTCCCGCCCTGCTCCTTTGGGCATGCCTGAGTTCCTCTCCTCAACTGGATCCCTGTGGCTGACTGCTCCTCTGTCCAGGTTGCTGACTTTTTTATCCCCTTTCTCCTGCTCTCCCTCCCTGCTGCTTTGGGTGTGCCTGATTTCACTCTCCGCACCTGGATCCCTGTGGCTGACTGCTTCTCTGTCAGGGTTCCAGATGATGTATACCACTGGGCAAATAGGCTGCAAAGGACCTCTTTCAAGTACTGAAGAGCAAAGATGTCTCCTTGAGGACTAAGGTGCACCTGACACAAGCCATGATATTTTCAATCACCTCATATGTGTGTGAGACCTGGACAATGAATAAGGAAGACTGAAGAATTGATGCTTTTGAGCTGTGGTGTTGGCAAAGAATGTTGAAAGTACCATGGACTGCTAAAAGAACTAACAGGTCTGTTCTGGAGGAAGTCAGCCAGACTGCTCCTTGGAGGCGAGAATGGCCAGACTTTGTCTTGCACACTTTGGTCATATTTCAGACCCTTCCATTCCCTGGAGAAGGATGTCATGCTTTGGAAGGTGGAGGGTCGACAAAAGAGGGGAAGGCCCTCAACGAGATGGATTGACATGGTGGCAGTAGCAATGGGCTCAAGTGTAGCAAGAATCATGGAGCTGGCTCAGGACCAGGAGGTATTTTGTTCTGCTGTGCATAGGATCACTATGAGTCGGAGATGACTCAATGGCACCTAACAACAACAATGTTGGAGTGCTTCACCCAAGATTTTTGCTTTCTTTGGATGTATTTGAGTAAGCAAAATACTGTGCTCCTCTATTTGCTAGTTGGCAGCACTTATGCACTCACCATCTATCTTCTTTCCAGTCATCAGCCTCCCATATGTCTGTGTTTTCATTGACAGGCAGAACCTATTCTTAGGTACCTAAATCTGAAGGAGAATGCTGTCACTTTAAATGTCTAAGATGGCCACTGCTTGTAAACATTCAAAATGGCTGCACACTCTGGACAGCCAAAAGTCCACAGCTCAGTTAATCTCCTTCTTTGCTGTTTCCCTTTTCAGACCTTGATGAGCAGGCCCAATTTTATGTTAATTCTCAGTTCTTAACACCACTTGGAAATATTCAGACTCTCTGTGCCATCAGGATAGCTGACAATCTGCATCTCCATTTGTCTCCTCATTCATTGTTTTCATTCAAGTTCTTCTACTAGTTAGTGTTTAGTTCACTTCTGTATCCTTCCTTTCAAAGTTCAGGCCTCCAGGATTATCTTCTGTATCCGTGTCAATTGATGTTCTTTTCTTAGTTGAAGAGGGTCTGTGTAGCTTGTCTTCCTATTCCTCCATCATACTGGAAGTCTTCAGTGCAACCTTGACTTCCTTCAGTACCATTGGCTCTTGATCATATGCTACCTCCTGAAATAGTTGGATATTGACCAATTCTTTTTGATAAAGTGACTCTTTGTATTCCTTCCACCTTCTTTTGATGCTTCTTCCACTGTTCAGTATTTTGCCCATAAAATCCTTCAGTTTTGCAACACAAGGCTTGACTTTTTCTTCAGTTCTTTCAGCTTATGAAATGCTGAGCATGTTAATTTCTTTTGGTTTTCTAACTCCAAATCTTTGCACATTTAATTATAATACTCTACTTTGTCTTCTCGAACTGCCCTTTGAAAACTTCTGTTTAGTTCTTTTATTTCAGCATTTCTTCCATTTGCTATAATGGCTCTCCACTCAAGAGGAAGTTTCAGAGTATCTTCTGGCATTCACATTAGTCTTTGCTTCCTTTCCTCTCTCTCTCTCTCTTTCTTTCTTTTTTTTTTTTTTTTTAATATACACCAATTCCTTTTATTTCTTTCCCTTGTTCTTGTATTTAACCAGAAATAGATCATTACATGTTTCTCTATCCTTTTTTTTTTCTTCTCCAAATTTATTGTTGTGAAGACCAACACACCAAAACATTCACCAACATAACAACTTCCACATTTATAGCTCAGGAACATTGATGATATTTTTCATGTTGTGCCACCATTATTGCTATCCTTTCCCAAAACATTCCACCACCCTTAGCATAAACTCACTATCCCACAAACAAAGGCTCAAAGTCTTCCCCTTTCCCCCTCCCTCCTGGTAAGCAACAATAATCTCATATATATATATGATGGTGCCTCAGAAACCCAAAGAGGGATATATATATAAATATATTTTAACCTATCTAGGAAATTTTCCTCCCCTCCCTTCCTGTACCTGGTAACCAGCAAAGAAAGTTTACTTCCATAAATACACCTTTCCTTGACTTTTTATAATAGTGGGCTAATATAGTATTTACCCTTCTTTGGCTGGCTTATCTCATTCAGCATAATGAAACTTCTTCCAAGTTCATTCATGTTGTGTGGTTGCTGATTGCTTTGTTCCATATAATTTTCTGTGCTGAGCTTATTTTATTTAGGAATTTTGCTATCATTTCCTTCATTGCTATTGTTTTAGTATTTGCTAAATATTTTTTATCTCTCTTCTTTTTTGTTTTGGTGTGAAGGTTTATTATTTTTCTTTGAGGTTACCCTGTGATTTATAATTTTCTTCCCAAGTTTAGAACAGTCAGTTCTATCTTGCAGTTGTCTTCACTTCCTCACCATTTGGAAGTTCTATATTTACCTTCTTTGGGTTTGTGTTGTTGTTGTTAGGTGCCTTCAAGTCATCTCTGACTCATACCCACCTAATATACAACAGAACAAAACACTGCCCAGTCCTATGCCAGCTCCATAATCCCTGCTATACCTGAGCCCATTGTTATACCCACTGTGCCAATCCATCTTGTTGAGAGCCTTGCCCTCTTTCATTGACCCTCTACTTTACCAAGCGTGATATCCTTCTCCAGGTGATGTTCTCTTCTTACAACATGACCAAGTAGGCGTCTGGCCATTCTCGCTTCCAAAGAGCATTCTGGTTGTACTTCTTCCAGGAGAGATTTGTTACTTCCTTTTGCAACCCATGGTACTTTCAGCATTCTTTGCCAGCATCACAACTCAAAAGCATCCACTCTTCTTCAGTCTTCCTTATTCATTGTCCAGCTCTCACATGCATATGAGATGTTTGAAAATACCATGGCTTGTGTCAGGTGCACCTTAGTCCTCAAGAAGACATCTTTGCTCTTCAGCACTTGAAAGAGGTCTTTTGCAGCCGATTTGCCCAGTGATATACATCATCTGATATTTTGACTGCTGTTTCCGTTGGTGTTGATTGTTGTTGTTAGGTGCTGTCGAGTCACTTCTGACTATAGCGACCCTATGCACAGCAGAATGAAACACCGCCCGATCCTGTGCCCAGCTCCATGATCCTTGCTATAGTTGAGCCCATTGTTGCAGCCACCGTGTCAATCCATCTCATCAAAGGCCTTCCCCTCCTTCATCGACCCTCCACCTTACCAAGCATGACATCCTTCTCCAGGGAATGGTCTCCTCTAACAACATGACCAAAGTAGATGAGATGAAGTCTGGCCATCCTCACTTCCAAGGAGCATCTTGGCTGCACTTCTTCCAGGACAGATCTGTTAGTTCTTTTAGCAGTCCAT
>NW_006921863.1:3556797-3576609 GCF_000298275.1 Orycteropus afer afer
TGGGATCACCTTTCTTTGGAATGGGTACAGGTATGGATCTCTTCCTGTCAATTGGCCAGGTAGCTGTCTTCCTTTTGGTTTGTAGCTGTCCTTATTTACCAAGTGATGTCCCTGGTTCTTTGTTTACTGTCTTTTAAGCTTATTTTACTTTGGATTCTTCTATAATTGGGTTGGTTTCTGGGTTATGTTGTCATATGTGTTAATCACTGGTTGTTTGATGTTGTTGGCTCTCTGTCTGAAAGACCCCTTTATCATCCTTTGTAAGGTTTGTCTGGTTTTAACAAATTCCCTTAATTTCTCTTTATATGGAAATATCTTAATTTCACCATCATATCTGCCAAGAAATCAGAGCTTGGTCTTCCTGGTTACCCTTTTCAGGTATCTTTTTGTTTTTCTCATGGTTCTTTCAGGATTCTTTCATTGTCTTTAGTTTTTGGTGAGTTTGATGTTGATAACATCTCAGTGATTTTCTTTTGGGTGTCTGTCCTGTTTTGTGTTCATTGAGCATCTTGAATGAATGTCTTCTCATCTTTCTTCATACTAGGGAAATTCTCTTCCAAAAAATATTTGACAATTTCCCCTGTGGTTTTATTTATCTCTTCTCATTCTAGAATTCTGATTATATGTAGGGGATTCCTCTTGATGGTATCCCACATGAATCTTAGGCTTTCTTCATTTTGTTTTGATCTTTTTTTTTTTTTTTTCTGATTGATCCCTTAGCAAAGAAATATTGAAGTATTTATCTTCAATCTCACTAATTCTGTCTTCCATTGATTCAGTTCTACTCCTTTGCCCATTTAATGTGTTATCTATTTTCGACATCTTAGTATTAATCTTCTGAATTTCTATTTGTTGTTTTTATATAATTTCTAATTTTTTGTTTATTTGGTCCCTTTGTTCTTGTATTGATTTCCTAAATTTTTCCAGAGCTTTGTCTGTGTTTTCCTTAATATTTTCAGTGTTTTCCTTGATCTGTCTCTCAGTCCACTGAAGGTAGCTAAATATAACAGTTTTGAATTCCTTATCAGGGAGTTTCAATGCTGCTTCTCCCTCAGGGGTGTTTAAGGTCCCTTGTTTATATTATTTCATCTTGCTGCTTTGTATGTTTTGGGACAGTCATTTGTCTCTAGGAAAATGTGATATTATATTTATGTTTACTTGGTAGTTGTTTGTTGGTGTGATTCTCCCATTTTTTTTTTCTTTATTTTGTATTGATATATTTGTGTGGGCAGCGTACTGTGATCCTCTGTTCACTAGTTGGTAGCACTTAGGTACTCACCATCTGTCCCCTGGTGGGTGTGATAGAGAATGAGAGTGTTTGCACAGATCTTTGTTAGCTGTTCATGAAGGGCATTTGAGCATGAGTTTACCTGGTATTTGCCTTCTATCATTGGTCAGTTGGTGCAGAAGCTAGTGCTGGCCCTCACTCAGTGGTTTGACTTCAGAACGTGCAAGTATGATTGAGTTGTATGGGAATACTTGCTGTTTCCCAATCAGTTATACAATAACCAAACAAACTACAAAAAAATAAAATAAAATCAAGAGAATAAAAAACAGAAACCACATAAGTAAGGACAACTGCAAAAAAAAAAAAGTAAGGCAATAATTGAGAAGAAAAATTTTTAAAATATACAAAAAAAGACCAAAGAAAGATAATGAGAAAAAGAGAAAAAGAAAAAAACAAAACAAAACAAAAAAACAAACATTATCTGGGAATGAGAAGAATGACAGAACAGAGAAAGAATAAAAGAATAGTGCAGAAAAAAATGGGAAAACTGCAAAAGAGAAAACAAGGGCTGGGAAGAACCAAAAGAAGAAAAGAAAGGAACTAAGAAAAGGAAAGAGAAAAAAAAAAAAAAAAAGAAGAACCAGGGAAGGGAAGGAGAAATAAATTGATAAATAAATAGGAAGAAAGGAGTAAGAAAAAAGAATAATTAAAATACAAACAAAAAAAACTGGGGTGAGGGCAGGGAAGGACATTGAGGCTCTTTCAGGGCACAGACTGGGATGGAATTCCTGGTGCTTCAGAACATGGGTACATGTGGGTGGTGGCCACACCTCTGTTAATCAAGAGAGTGTGGGCTATAAGAGCAACAAAGGGAATATTACACCTTTCTAGTTAGTCATCACCATCTAGGGCAGTTGCCCATGCTGTCCTTGACAAGTGGATCTAATTCTTAGATGGCTTCCCAGATCACAATGTCGCTTGCATATATTCAAAATGGTCATGCCACTTGCAAATATTCAAAATAGCTGTACCCTCAGGACAGCCAGCAGTCCATAGCTCTGTCTCCTTCTTCACTGTTTTCCCATCTAATTGTCAGCCATCAGTGCAGTCCTCACACATGCAGTCCTTGGCCAGCAGAGCCAATTCTTAGTTTGTAGCTGGATCAGAATACTGCTTGAATTATTGAAAATGGTTGTGCCTTCCAGATAGCTGGCAGTCCACAGCTCCTTTTTTTTCCTTCTTTGCTGTTTTTCTTTCTAGTTGTAAGCCACCAGTTCAGTCTTACCCATGCAGTCCTTGGGAAACAGAGCCAATTTTTGTGTTGCTGCTAGATCTGAATGCCACTTGCAAATATTCAAAATGGCTACTCCTTCAGGACAGCTGGCACTCTACAGCTCTGTTTGTCTCCTTATTAGCTGTTTTCATTCAGGTTCTTCTATTAGTTTGAATTTAATACACTTCTTTGTCCTTCTCTTCAAAGCTCAGGATTCCAGGATTATCTTCTTTATCTGCTTCAATTGGTTTCTCATTTCTTTGTTGTGGCAAGTCAGTGTAGCTTGTCTGCCTATTCCTCTATCTTGCTTGAAGTCCCTTTCCTGTCTTTTTAATGTTGTTTGCTTTCTTCATGTGTGATGTTCTAGATGTTATCCCACAACTCATCTGGTCTTCAGTCACTGGTGTCCAATGCATCAAATCTATTCTTCAGATGGTTTCCAAATTAAAATAAGTCTATGACAGCCAAAACATGACCTTTATTAATTTGTTTGTATAAATGCAGACAAAAAAACTGGGGGTGGGCAGGGAAGGGCATTGACTGAGGATTATTTGACTGAGGATTTTGAGCTTTCCCATCACCTCTTTCCACAGATGTAGTCAATTTGATTTCTGTGTGTTCCATTTAGTGCGATCCATGTGTTTAGCAACCATTTATATTGTTGAAAAGAGTTTTTGCAATGAGTAAGTCACTGGTCTTGCAAGATTCTATCATGTAATCTCTAGTGTCATTTCTATAACCAAGCCCATATTTCCCAACTACTGATGATTCTTCTTTGTTTCCAACTTTCACATCTTGATTGTATGTGTGGTCAATTTCAGAGTGCAAAAGTTGGTTAAAATATTCAATTTCTTCATCTTTGGCTTTAGTAGTTGATGTGCAAATTTGCATAATACTAGCATTAACTGGTCTCTTTATAATCTTGAGGATATTATCCTATCACTGATAACACTGTGCTTCAGGATAGATCTTGAGATGTTCTTTATTCCTTGATCATAAGAGACACTAATAATGGTTATTTTTATTGATGAAGTCAAGCAAAAATCACAATATATCTGACAAACAAGTGAGGCTTAATGTCAATACTCTTCAACTTTCCATACTCCTTGAAATCAGCAAGACAGTTTGGAAAGGTGTTTTTGTCAACTTCAAACTCATTAAGGTAGCTTTTATTATTCAGTTAACTCCCCTCCTTCTAATCTCTTCCTTTCTGGGCTGCTCTCTATGAATCTTTCTATATCATTACATTTTCCTTACTGTGCTCTCAAAGGATGAACATACAGGTAGTCATCCTGGAAACGTCATCTTTGTCCTGCATATCTGCTCAAACGCTATAAGAGCTAGGTCATGTTGATGCTATTATTTTATTAAGAAAATATATAAGGTGTACTTAAAATTGCAATGCTTGCTTTGGTGAGTTTCATCAACATCTTTTAATCTGGGCCTCTCAAAACATGCATTTTTTTGCTATTTAGTTTATTTATTCTTTGATCAAATTCTGAGACCCTAATATTCCTATTCCTATTCAATTGTTTTATCCAGGTAAAAACAGTTGTGTTCTAGAGGTGTCAATGATGGAAATAATTTTATCTTCCAAAGCTGACCTGAATTTCTCAGGAACTAAAAGGATACCCTCCACCTGACAGCTTTAGTTTGATGGCTAGGAACCATGCTCTTGATTTGATTATAGTTCAAAAGGTTGGTTAAAATGTACTGCCTACCAAAACCCCCAAATTTCTCCTTCTCTTCTAAATGGTATTAGAGAATCAAATAAATTTCTAACTTTTATGAAAGGAAGAAATATAAAATAATAAGAAATACTTTTGGAAACAAACTTGTCAGTGGCTCATGGCTCCATCCTCATTATTTTGTGATTACATTTTTTCTCTCCATCACACATTATTTAGCTGGTTTTCATGCTTAGTTGAAACACGAGTTTAAAAAGAGACTGTAAAAGAGTATGGTAGGAAGTGTTCTCTCCTGAGGACTATTCTTTATTAGCTTATAGTCTACTTGTTCTTATGCTGGGGGAGCAACCACTATGAAATCAGGAGTAAAAACTCAGGTTGGAGGAAGGGGTCACAGAAAAATAGAAAATCACAGAAAGGCCACCACTAACACCTTCAAAATGGAAGAAGAATAAAGAAGGTGATGTGATTAAAGCCTGGCAAGGGACAGAGTACCAGGGGGTAAGGTCAGAGAGGTAGCAAGGTTTCAAGGACAAGGCAGTGAATTTTGTACGGTCTTGGAGAGCTTTGAAAGAATTTAGCCTTTTTTCTGATAGAAAAGGGAAGTTATTAGAAATTTTTAAACAAAAGAGTATGAAACTTTTAAATGATTAAAAGGCTGGCTGCTCTGTTGAGAGGTGATCATTTAAGAGGAAGAGTTGAAGCTGAGTCCTTCGGTGGTGCAATTGATTAATGCATTGACTGCTAATGAAAATGCTGTAAGTTTGAGTCCACCCAGAAGTATATCAGGAGAAAAACCTGACAATGTACTTCTGAAAATCAGCCATTGAAAACCCCAAGAGCACACAGTTTTAGTCTGACACAGATAGGGTTGCCAAGAGTGGGAACTGACTTAATGTGACTAGTACTGATAAGAGTAGAAGCAGGGAGACCAAAAACAGGGTGTAAATCTGTAATAAACCAGGCCATAGCTGATGGTGGCTGGACCAGGAAGGTGGTGATGAAGAAAAAGAGAAGCAATTAGATTCTGGAACTATTTTGAAAGTAAAGCCAGTAGATATGTTGATCATTTGAATGATAGAGTATAAGAGTCAAGGCTAACCCCAGGGTTGTGTATCCGAGCAACTATTAGGATGTAATTGGCATTTCTTTCTTTCTTTCTTTTTAATTTTTATTGTGATTTGGGTGAAAGTTTACAGAGCAAATTCATTTTCCATAGAGCAGTTCACATACACTTTGTCTCATGAGACTGACTGAAATTTCCCACAACGCAACAGCTCTCTTCCCACTTCCTCCCCATAGTTTCCTGTTCCCTGTGTCCTTCCTTCCTATGCACTCTTGCTCCTACCCCTGCCCCCGCCGAGCTGCCTTGCTGTGGAATTGCATTTCTTAAGATGAAAATGTTCTATGAAATGTACAGCAGATTTTTTAGGGGGAAATCAGGATTTCAACGTAAGACATACCAAATTTGAGAAATCTGTTCCACATGCAAATGGAAAATCAATATGGATAACCAAGAAATAAACGTCTACTGTTTAACATTTGTTCCAAAAACTGAATTCACATAGATTAAATATCACAAGATAAATTTATAGCCTGATGGTAATCTTGGATACATATTTTTTTTTTTAAAAAAATGCTATGTCAGGTCTTCTTTTTTTTTTCTCTCTCTTTTCATTAAAATATAGATAAGAACATTTCCAAAAATATTTCCAAAAGAAAGCGTAACAGTGAGGCTGAAAGATAAAATCTTTTACTCTGGTTCCCAAAATTGACACCAATGAGTCTCAAAAGCCCGAGGCCCCTTACAATCAGATCATCCATTGTTATAAGAAAGTAAGTTATGTCAAAATTCATCAGGCATTTTCACAAAGCATATTTTACACTTGACTTCCCCCTAAGCATTTAGATATTTATTTCTCCCTGAAGCCACCTGTAAGGTTAGATTAGAGAATTCTTAAGAGTTTGATTTTACTCAGGTGTGCTGACAAGCACAAACAATAAATTGTTGGAAAATTTCCAGATTTCAGTTGTTCTTTGTCTGTACAAGTTGAGTGAACCACAAAAAGAAAAAAAAGGCGGTCTTTAATTTCTTCATTTTTCTCTGTGTTGAAAATTTTGTAGCCAGTTTATGTGATTTTGCGGAGCCCTTATTAGCTCTCTCATCCAAGGCAAATTTACAATGGAGATATGGGGCCACCCTGAAGGACTTGAGACTTGAAAATTTTTCCACTGATGTTCTCACATGTGCAGCTGTTCCTCCCCACCCCCTTCTTACAAATGACTTTAGCCCCTAACTCTTCCTCCCCACCAAATACCCATACTGCAAGAACAACGCCTGTATTCCTATTTCTGACATTAGCTGTAAGTTGGCTGACCCCCTACTGCTAGAGCCCCATAAAACTTTCCACCCTCTTTCCTTAAGTTAGAACACTCCTTTGTAGCCTTTTTTAGCATCGTCAAATAAAGGTTTATGCTAGCTAGCTGATGAAGCCACAGCTATCCTGTGCATTGGGGAATTTCATTACTCCCACTGTATGCCTCTCTTCTTGGCAGAGTTAAATTGTTGGTGGTGAGAGATGAAGAGACATGATGAAATGGATCAGAAGATATGCATTCCAGCACAAAGGAAAAATCTAATCTAAATGGGGAGTCTCTTAAATTTAGCCTATGAAGGAAATAAATGAATAATTCAAGTTGTTCAAGGCATAGATGATTTGAAGCCTAATGAATGTGAAAAAGTAGACAAGGAACAGATCCTATAGTGCCTCACATGTTCAGTCCAAGAATTTGGAATTTATTGGGGAAGTAGTAGGTAGTCATTAAAAACTTCCAAGCTGAGCAGTGATATAATAATTAATCCTAAAAAGGACCAACACGAGACATTCTTATAGTTTACAAAGTTTTTCCCCATACATGTGCTTATTTATCTATCAGTTTTTCTTTATTAATTTTTCTCTGGCATCAGTATTTAATATGAATTAGAGAGTGGAAATACTGGAGGCAGAAAGACCTCCAGGTTGAAGTCATTGCATTGAAGCCTGGGATTTTATGTCTGAGTGACTGGCAGAATGTCAATTGCTGTTGAGTTGTTTCCAACTCACGGTGGCCCCATTTGTGTACTCCCTGAGGTGTTCAAGCCTGTGACTTTTTGGAAGCAGATTGCCAGCCCTTTCTTCTGATGTACCTTTGGGTAGGATTGAATCACCAAACTTTTAGTTAGTAGTCAAATGCTTAACCATCTTTGCCACCCAAGGCCCCTGACTAGGGGAATAGTGGAGTCATAATGATAAAAAGTAGGAAATGTGGGGAGGGAAAGACACAGAGAGCAGATGGTGGTAGTTTCTTTTAAAGACATACTCAATTTGTGGTGCTAACTAGAAATGCAGACATGTTGTGCATGCTGCTGTAGTGGGACTCCATTTGACAGGTGAAGTTATAGATTTGGAAATTATACACCTGAAAAGTTTTATGTGATAACCAAAGGAGATCAAGTAAAAGGAGGCTTCCGATGAGAGAACACTGATGAGATGAGAAAGAAGAGACCCAAAGACTAGTATGAGCTTCATAAGGCTAGGTACTCGTTCTGATTGTTCAACACTGTAACCCCAGTACCTAGTACTGCACCTGGCACCCAGTAGTCTGTCCATAAACATATGCAGTCAACATGAATGAAATTTTGCCAAACTGCCTCACAGTGAGCAATGTTCCTCTCCTGTTGAAAGATAGATGCAGGGAAAGGGAAGCATGATGGGTGTGCTCAGATAACTGGTTTCCTCAATTTGCTTAATTTTGCACAGTGCATTTGGCTTTAGTGAAAAGGACAAAAAGGGAAGAAAAGGGGAAAAAATAATCTTGCCAGTGAGGCCAATTATTAAAATCAGGGTGGCTTTGGTTTCAGTTTTGTTTGTATTTTTAATCATTTGTCAAATTTATCTATGGACTGTCAAAAATTCCACCCTTTCCATTCATTTGTAACCAGAGGAAATTCCCAGTAGATGTTTGAAGTTTTCCTTTATCCATTATTGGGATGAGCCATGGGCAGCATGATGCTTACTTAACCTTTAGACTAAAGTCACAAAAAATAAAAAAGTGACTCAAGTGTCAGTTTTATGAGCCCTCTGCATGATAGGTTGCAGCATGATGCTTGACTCTGTGATTGAAATCATAGTTTATTTTCAGTACTGGCTATGTGGAGGATGTGCTTCATTTTCAGCACAGTACATAAGAGTCTATCTGCATTTCCTTTAAAACATTTCCAACTTCTTTGTGAAGCCAGATGGGAGTATCAACCAGTTAACAAAGAAATAAATGAAGAATAAGCTGCATTGTATGGGATAACATATCTCATAATCTTAAAACAAAACAAAACAGTAACAACAACCAAAAACCCTTAATTATTGTCGTCCTTAGGTGCCATGGAGTTGGCCCCTGGCTTGTGGCAACCTCATGCACAACAGAATGAAAGGTTCCCTGGCCCTGTGCCATCCCCATGATCATTTGCAGATTGGCTTGTACATCATAGGGTTTTCATTGGCTATGGCTCAATTTTTGGAAGTAGATCACCACGGCCTTCTTCCTAGTCTTAGTCTGGAAGCACCACTGAATTCTATTCAGCATCACAGAAACACACAAGCCTCCACTGACGGACAGGTAGTGGCTGCTCATGCATTGTTGTTGTTATGTTGTTATTTGCCGTCGAGTCGGCCCCGACTCATAGCGACCCCTCCTTGGGTTTCCGAGGCAGTAACACTACGGAAGTAGGATTGCCCAACCTTCCTTCCGAGGAGTGGCTGGTGGGTTTGAACCGCCAGCTGTCTGGTTAGCAGGCAAGTATCTTAGCCACTATGCTACCAGAGCTCATGCATTGGTAGCCATCAAACCTGGGTCTCTGCATAGAAGGTAAGAATTCTGCCACTGAACCACCTATGCCCTCTTGAACCACCTCTTCTTTTTAGTTTCCTTCAAGTACATTCTGACTCATAGTAGCCCCATGTGTGCAGAAAACACTGCTCCAGAGTGTTTTCAAGGATGTGATATTTCAGAAGCAGATGGCTAGACCTTACTTCTGGGTAGTCTTTGGGTGGGTTTGAACTTCCAACCTTCTGGTCCGTAGTTCAGCACTTAAACATTTGCACCATCCAGGGACTCCTTGAATTACCTACATACAAATAATCTTATTTATTCATACATCATAGATGCTTAAAAGGGAGAAAAACAATCTTAGAAAAAGATGTGAGGCAGTGGCAAATGAGTGTATGTTATCTCACTCACTGTAAGAAAGAAAGAAAGAATATCCTTGTACCTGTATAGTTATGCTACATTTTTTTTTGTAATGACATGTAATATTTCTTCTTTCTGAGAATATCAAAGCACTCCTGTTCTTCCCCTTCTCCTGGGAGCTCTCCTCCACTCACCCCTGCCCGTAATTCAACTCACTATTCCTAGGGCAACCACTAAGTTCTTTCAAGGCAGCACAGTTGGTTACTCCAGTAGACACTTCCCTTAGGCTGAGCCATTGAGAGCTCCTCTCTGAGTGCTTTTAACCCCCAGCTGAAAAAAAAGACTCAGTACCTCTCTGGTACACAGGGTTCACAAAACATGAGGTGCCAGTGGCCTTATTTCTTGCTCCATTTTGAAGGTAAGTCTTCAACAAAGAGGAATGAAGCCACCCTCCTGAGAAGAAGAGAAATGAGTCAGGAAAAGAGAGACAGACTGAAACCTTGCAAAAATCAGACCAAGTTTTCCAGTTGACCTAAAGCCCAGAGGCCTTCCTGCATTCCTATTCTTGCCCTTTCTTCCATCCTCTCTTAGTTTTCATGAGTCATAAATCCCCTTGCCTTTTCTTATTGCCTGAATTATTTTTGTAACTTGAAATTTAGAAAAATAAATAAATAAGAGTTCCCCAGTCCTTTAAAACAAATCAAAATAGAAAAACAAAACCATAAAACTGAATACAACTGGTGTTGTATAGCTGTACACGTTTAGGGAACATTCAACAATTATAATTCTATGCAGATTTACCAGAGAGGAATTGACTTTAACTTCCAAGGGCCCATAACTTTTGAGAGCGTAGAAATCTCAAAATCTGGATGAGCTGAGAGCAGTCTAAGAGGCTGACAAAAGCTGGTGTCCTTGTTCCAAGAGTGCATAGCAACATGGCTGTTTAGGGGAATACAGGTAAACAACTCAACTCAAGCTTCTTCTTTCCACATAGGTTTACATTTGGCTTATCCAGAGACTAAGTGAACTATAGTTGATATTCTCCATAGCCTTGAGCCAATCAGCTTTCCTAGTTGTCTTAAAAAGAACAAGATTCCATGTAGAAGGGGCAAAGGGCAGGCAGATAAACTGCCCTGGTGTGGAAAAGCTGTAGACACGAAAAGTCCATTCCCAGCCTGACCCAAGCTATGCTCCTTTTATACAACTTGAGTTGAAAGCTGCACATCCAAATGGAGATGATTTCTCCCCAAAGATCAGTCTAGGGAGAGTTTCTTGAGTAGTTTACCTTCTCATCTGCTTTTCAGAAGAAAATAAAAACATGCTGGGAAGAAAACAAAACCCTTTCAGATTCATTACTTAAAAGCAAGGACTGGAAGTGGGGAAGCAAATTCTGACTACAAACCACCAAACCCATAATTTTACACTCTACAAGCATCTAAATAAACAAAATCATGCAGCATAAACACTGCTGATAAAGTATTACCATGCAGTGCTTAATAGCCGTAGGGGGAATAAAAGACAGTGTAAATACTTTTTTGCACACAAAAACATTCTCTATAGTTTCAGAATAATTATTATTTTAAAGAAACTAAGTGATGTCTATCTAATTGCCCATTTAAAGTTAAGTATGATTTTAGGAAATAAAGATGTTTATGAATCAAGAGTGTCCATAATTATCAGTACAGAGTTAGTTGGAGTTATTATCTAAAACTTTAAAGTAAGAAATAAACAGTAAATATAGCGTGTACTTACTCCATATTATGCATAAAGCTAAATCTGTGTCTAACAGAAAGTATGAGGATGGCTTTCCTGGCTTAGTTCTCTTTTCATTTATTTAGTCCCCAAAGCACATATTTTTATTGTTAAAATTGATAGAATTTTGGGTTCAGAAAAATGGTCAGTCCAATAGCGGTTTAAGATATCTTCCTGTTGAACATTCCTGTACTCTGTCACCTCTAACAACAGTGCTTGCAATGGTAACTCTGGCTATTCAGACAACGGAGATTCTCCCAGTGATCAGTTTGCTAGTATTGTTACCTACCCCAGCAACTTCACCATACTTGTAATGCAGATTATTTCTTTCTTTGCCACCTTTGTATCTCTACCACTACTTTCCCTATTGCCCAAAGTCTTCTTTCTGCCTCTAGATTTCTACTTCCTTGTGACTACTTCTTTTTTCCATTCTTTATGTTTTTCATTTTCTTCTGTTTCCAATTGCTCATTCTCTCTGCATAACTCATTTTCATTTCAAGAGAGAAGATCCTTTGGTTCTGGTTATTTTTGTTGTTAGATGCCATAGAATCAATCCCTGACCATGCCAATCCCATCCACAATGAGACTAGACTATTGTGATCATTGGCTGATTTTCATAAGTAGATCACCAGGCCGTTCTTCCTAGTCTGTCTTAAGTGAAAGTGCCACTGAAACCTGCTCAGCATTATAGCAATAGGCAAGCGTCCACTGACAGATGAGTGGCAGCTGTGCATGAGGTGCAATGGTGAAGAATTGAAACTAGGTGTCCCATATGAAGGCAAGAATTCTACCACTGAGCCTCCATACCCCACCCTTGTTGTTGTTTTTCAACATTTTATTGTTCTTTAGGTAAAATTTGTTTTCCCAATCATTTGTTCATGCAGAAATTTTCCATGACATTGGTTGCAATCCCCACAATGTATTAGCACTCTCCTTATTTCCTCATTGGGTTCTTCGTTTCCATTGGTCTTGTTGCCCTTTTCTTCCCTGTCTTCTTCTCATCTTTGGTTTTGGGCAAATGTGCCCAGTTGGTTTTATATAGTTGATTGTTCTGAGGAGCACATTCTTCGTACTGCTTGTTTTATAATCCCATCTACTCTGTGGCTGGAAGGTGGTCTCTGAGAGTGTCTTCAATTTGAAGTTAGTAGGTTTTCTCAGGGGCAACAGTGTCTTTCTGACCAGTTAAGTCATATTTTTCTTTTCTTTTTTGGCTTTGAATTTTGGTCTACCTTTTTTTTTTTTTCTTTTAGCTATTGTAACTGGGACCTTCTTTTGTGGTCTTGGTCAGAGTGATCAGCAGTGGTAACCAGGCACTATCCAGTTCTTCTGGTTTCAGGTTAAAGGAGGCTGTAGCTCATGTGAGCCTTAGTTCGTTGGACTAATTGATTCCTTGGGTTTTCATTTTTCTTCATTCTCTTATACTCTAGGCAGGAAGAGACCAATAGTTGCTTCTTAGGTGGTCACTTGCAAGTTTTTAAGACCTCAAACACTACTCACCAGACTAGGATGTAAAACATTATCTTTATGAACTGTGTTTTGCCAATTGACCTAGATGTTTTCTGAGGCAATGGTCCTTAGTCTTAATGTCCAGTAGCTCAGTCCCAATGTCTAAGGAGTTTCTATAACTGTGCCCCTTATATGCTCTCTTACAGATATGAGTTTGCAGGTGTACTGCTGCTAAAGGGGCAAGGCATCTTTTGACCTCCTCTGCTACACAAGAGGAAGACAGAATCACCATTAGTAGCCCAAGGCCTGTTCCTATGAGGCCAGACATGCTGCCAGCCCTCTTACCAACCTTGACACCAACTATCCCTGTCATGGCACCCACCACCTCTTTGCTGGGTTTGATAATTCGCTGCAGTCACCACATAGAACTCACAGATTATGGGGTTTGTTAGGGAAGCAACAGGCTACAATTCAAGTTCAGAAATGCGCTTGGGACAGTTCTTTGATCAGAACAGTCTCCCTTCTTCTGTGTCCTTAGATACACCTCTCTGGCCTTTTGCCTCTCAGCCTAGCCTCTGCCTCTGTGGGCTAGGTAAGCCTGCCACTCTATCCCATGCCTCTTGGTTCCACTGCTGCCATCTCTGAGCTGGGTCTCTCTGTCAGCTGGCAGTGAGATTTCCCCTCTTCTTCTAAGGGGTTCATGTTAAGCCTGGCAGAGTGGCAAAACTAACCAATCCCAACATCAGAGTTCTACACACCTGAGAGAGAGCAAACTTTCCCAAAAGATTACTTAAAGCTGTTTCAACAGAAATACCCCAGGTGGATGACTTTAACAATCAGGAGTTTGAAAGCAGCTTCCCAGATGTTCATGGCAAATTCCACCATGGAGTTAATTGCCAGTCTCATTACAGGGAATAAGTACTAACAGCTGCCCAGCCAACTTGACACATATTTGTATGGCCCCACCCAGTAATCTAGTGGGAGTTCCAAAGACTATGGCTAGAAAAGCCATACCATGCAACTCACTACATCGCAACTGCCATACAATCACCCTTGACTGCAACTGCTGTACAATCACCCTCACGTATTTAGCATATATTTTTACTTAGGTATCTACTCACATATTATTATTTGTTATGACTGCTTTTTCAGGGTTGTATATGTGTTTGCATTTACCTACATTGTCCTTGAGGGCTAGGGAAAATCTTCTTAGGGAAAATCTAAGTCAAATAACGTAGTCCATGAAGACAATATTCTACATCTTACTTTTCTGAGTAGCAACTGGGGTCTTAAAAGCTTGTCAGTTGCCATCTAAGCCACAAGTACTGGTCTCTTACATATGGAAAAAAGAAGAGTGAAGAAAACTAAATACTCAAGGAAACAATTAGTCCAAACAACTAATGGACCACATGAACCATAGCATCTAATGGCCTGAGACCAGAAAAAAGCTAGATGGCTACCACCACCACCAACTCTGACAGGGATCACAATAGAAGGTACCAGATAGAATGGGAGAAAAAGGTAAAACAAAATTCAAATCATAAAGAAGACCAGACTTACTGGTCTGTTGTAACCTCTAAAACTACAGCCCTTAGACACTCTTCTAACTTAAAACGGTGGCCACTCCTGGAGATAAGCTTTCAGCCACATAAAAGAGGCATTTAACAATAACATCCGGGAAAGATATGCTTCTCAGAACAATCACTATATCAGAATACAAGGCAGTATTTTCCCAAAAACAAAGTTAAGAAAGCAGGAAGGGTCAGGAAAAGTGGGCAAGCAGAAATGAAGAAACCAAGGTGGAAATGGGGAGGACACTGACACATTGTGGGGATTGCAACCAGTGTCATGGCATAATCTGTGCATGAATTGCTGAATGCAAACTAATTTGTTTTGTAAACTTTCACCTAAACCACAATAAACTATTTGAAAAAGTGTTCATGGCTAAGAGGTTTTCATGACTGTGTCCCCTCTGTGCTCTATTATATACATGGGTATATTTGTAGTATGTGCAGATATATATGTAGGAATATTAGCTGCTAACCTTTATATGCATGTGAGTGTACTCCCATACACCCTCCCACCCCTGACCAGATTACATAACTACTTATGTGTCTACATGTACATTGTTGTTTGTTATTATCATTGTTGCAGGATTGCATGTTGTTGTTAGGTGCCATCATGTCTTTTCTGACTCATAGCAACCCTATCCACATAAGAATGAAACATCTCCTGATCCTGTGCCAGCTCCATGATCTTTGCTATACTTGAGCCCATTGTTGCAGCCACTGTGTCAGTCCATCTCGTTGAGGGCCTTCCTCTCTTTTGTCGACCCTCCACCTTACCAAGTATGACATCCTTCTCCAGGGAATGGTCCCTTCTGACAACATGACCAAAGTAGGTGAGACAAAGTCTGGCCATTCTCACTTCCAAGGAGCATTTCGGCTTCACTTCCTCCAGGACAGATCTGTTAGCTCTTTTAACAGTCCATGGAACTTTCAGCATTCTTTGCCAGCACCACAAATAAAAATTATCAACTCTTCTTCAGTCTTCCTTATTCATTGTCCAGCTCTTACATGCATATGAGGTGATTGAAAATAGCATGGCTTGTGTCAGGCAAACCTTAGTCCTCAAAGAGACATCTTTGCTCTTCAGCACTTGACAGAGGTCCTTTGCAACCAACTTGCCTGGTGCTATACGTTGTCCAATGTCCTTACTGCTGTTTCCTTTGGTGTCGAATGTAGAACCAAGCAATATGAAGTCTTTGACAACTTCAATCATTTCTCCATTTATCGTGATGCTGTTTATAGGTCCAGTTGTAAGGATTTTTGTTTTCTTTATATTGAGATGCAGCCTGTATTCTTCAATCTTCATCTGTAAGTGCATAAAATCATCCTCACTTTCAGCGAGCAAAGTTGTATTGTCAGCATATTGCAGGTTGTTAATGATTTTTCCTCCAATCTTGATGTCACATTTTTCTTCATATAGTCCAGCTTCTTGGATTATTAGCTTGGCATATAGCAACCCCTCCTTGGGTTTCCGAGGCAGTATCACTACGGAAGCAGATTGCTCAAACTTCCTTTCAAGGAGTTGTTGGGTTTGAACTGCCAGCCTTCTGGTTAGCAGTCAAGTGCCTTAAGCACTATGCTACCAGAGCTCAATCTAATTCCTGTGTGTTCCATCTGGTAAAGTCCACATGTACAGCTGCTGTTCGTGTTGTTGCAAAAAGGTATTTGCAATGAATAAATCATTGGTCTTGCAAAATTCTACCATGTGATTTCCAGCATTATTTCTGTCACCAAGGCAAATTTTCCAACTATCAGTGATTCTTCTTTGCTTCCAACTTTTGCGTTCCAGTCACCAGTAATAATTAACGCATCCTGATTGCATGTTTGGTCAATTTCAGACTGCAGAAGTTGATAAAAATCTTAAATTTCCTCATCTTTGGCTTTGGTTGTTGGTGCATAAATTTGAGTAATAGTCGTATTAATTGATCTCCATTGTAGGGGTACGGATATTACCCTATCACTAACAGCATTGTGAGGAGCTCTGGTAGCATAGTGGCTAAGACACTTGCCTGCTAACCAGACGGCTGGCAGTTCAAACCCACCAGCCACTCCTCGGAAGGAAGGTTGGGCAATCCTACTTCCGTAGTGATACTGCCTCGGGAACCCAAGGAGGGGTCGCTATGAGTTGGGGCTGACTCGAAGGCACATAACAACAACAACAACAACAACAACAGCATTGTACTTCAGGATAGATCTTGAAACATCCTTTGTGATGATGAATGCCACACCATTACTCTTCAAACTGTCATTCCTGGCATAGTAGATGATATGGTTGTCTGATTCAAAATGGTCAAAAACAGCCCATTTCAGTTCACTAATGCTTAAGATTACAATCTTGTTCCATTTCATTTTTGACAACATCCAATTTTCCTAGATTCATACTTCATATTCCATGTTCCAATTATTAATGGATGTTTGCAGCTGTTTCTCCTCAATTTGAGTCCTACCACATCAGCAACTGGAGGTCTTAAAAACCTTACCTTATCCATATCAGTAAGGTTGGTTTTACTCTGATGATGCAGCTCTTTCCCAGTCCTATTTTGAGAGCCTTCTAACCTAAGTTAACTTGCTCTGTATTGCACAATGTTTCTGGACTATTCATAAAGTTACACAGTAATGTATCAGACGGTATTTCTCTGCTATTCATAAGGTTTTCCCTGGCCAATTCTTTGAGAAGGTGGATGACCTCTTCCTTCTTCCTAGACTGTCTCAGTCTGCAAGCTGCACTGAAATCTGTGTACCCCGCTGGGTTTGAAACACCGGTAGCACAGTCTGAAGACTCACAGCAACACATTGCCACAGTAGGACAAACCAACAGACAAGTTTGTATTCCTTAGTTGTTCAAAACCTCTCCAACTTCCCCTTACCTGGTTCCCTGTTGCTGCCTCCTAGCTCTGTCCTGGTCCCCCTGGCCTTTTTCTCTCCTTTCCCCCACTTTCCTGCCTTGTTGCTTATGGGGTGTGGCCTGGGTTCCCTCCCCTTACCTGGATCCTTGTGGCTGACTCCTCACTCTGTCCTGGTCCCTTTGGCCTTTTTTTTTTTTTTTTTGCAGGATTGCATATGTACTGGCATTTACCATTGTTACCTTTTACACTTGAGTATCTTTCAGTGTATTCCTTGGTTATGTTTTGCTGACTTACCCCACACTGAGTATTGTCTTTCCCTATAACAATGTTAGTATGCCTATCTGGTTAGTGATTTTCACTCCTACAAAATTTTATCCCTAGTAAGTATCAAAGAAAGTTTCTTTGTGTGCATAACCTTTTATTGACTTTTTAAAGTAATGGTCTCATACAATTTTTGTCCATTTTTCACTAATTTATTTTATTCAATATTTCCAGTATTCTTTGCCAACACCACAATTCAAAAAGCATCAACTTCTTTGGTCTTCCTTACTCACTGCCCAGTTTTTACACGCATATGAGGCAACTGAAAATACTATGGCTTGAGTTAGGTGCACCTTAGTCTTCAAAGTGACCACTTTGCTCTTCAACACTTTAAAGAGTTCTTTGGCAGCAGATTTGCCTAGTGCAATATAACCTCAGATTTCTTGACTCCTGCTTGCATAGTTGTTGGTTGTGGATCAAAATAAAATGAAATCTTTGACAACTTCAATCTTTTCTTCATTTACTGTGATGCTGTTTATTAGTCCACTTATGAGGATTTTTGTTTTCTTTATGTTGAGGTGTAATCCATACTGCAGACTGTAGTCTTTACTCTTCATCAGTAAGTGCTTCAAGTCATCTTCATTTTCAGCAAGAAAAGTTGTGTCATTTGTATATCACAGGTTGTTAATGGATCTTTCTCCAATCCTGATGCCATGTTCTTTTTCATATAGTCCAGCTTCTTGGATCATTTTCTTAGCATACAGATTGAATAAGTATGGTGAAAGAATACAGTCCTGACAAACATCCTTAGTGATTTTAAACCCTGCAGTATTCCCTTGTTCTATTTGAACAAGACTCCTCTTCTGTGTAAAGGTTCCTCATGAGCACAATTAACTGTTTTGGAACTCCCATTGTTCAAAATGTTATCCATAATTTGTTATGATCCACAGAGTTGAATGCTTTTGTATAGTCAATAAAAAACAAGTGAACATCTTTCTGATATTCTTTACCCTGAGCCAAGATCCATCTGACATCAGCAATGATGTCTCTCATTCCATGTCCTCTTCTGAATCCAGCTTGTATTTCTGTAAGTTCTTTGTCAATATGCTGGTGCAACTGCTTTTGAATTGTCCTCACCAAGATTTTACTTGTGTGTGATGTTAAAGATATTGTTTGATAATTTCCACATTCTGTTGGATCCCCTTTCTTTGGAATGGGTACGAATATTGATCTCTTCTAGTCAGTTGACCAGGTAGCTGTCTTCAAAATTACTTGGCATAGACAAGTAAATACCTTCAGCCCAGCAATTGTAGATATTACAAAAATTGTATTGATTTCCTTATTTTGTTTTCAGTGATATCTTTGGTGTAGAGGAATCTAACTGATTTTTGTGTGTTGATCTTGTATCCTACCATTATGCTAAATCTTTGAATTAGCTCCAGTAATTTACTTGCTGAGTCTCTTAGGTTTTCTATGTATATGATCATATCATCTACAAATAGGGATAGTTTGACTTCCTCTTTACCAATTTGGATGCCTTTTATTTCCCTTTTTTGCCTTATTGTTTTGGCTAGTATTTCCAATACAATGTTGAATAGAAGTCATGATAGAGGGCATTCTTCTCTGGTTCCTCTTCACAAGGGGGATGGTTTCAGTCTCTCTCCTTTGAGAATAATGTTGGGTATTGTTTTTACATATTTGCCTTTTATTATGTTGAAGAATTTCTCTTCTATTTTTATTTATCTGAGAGTTTTCATCAGGAATGCTGGATGAGAGAGACTGAAACCATTTCCCTTATGAGACTGAAACCATCATAGCGACCCCGTCTTGGGTTTCTGAGGCAGCATAACTACGGAAGTAGATTGCCCAACCTTCCTTCTGAGTATTTATGTGATGGATTACATTTTTTTCTAATGTTGAACTATCCTTGTATAACTTGTATAAATCCCAGTTGGTCATGATGTATTATTTTTTTGATATGTTGTTGGAGTCTACTGGCTAGGATTTTGTTGAAGATTTTTCTGTCTATATTCATGAGGAATATTGGTCTGTAGTTTTCCTTTTCAGCAGTGTCTTTCCATTGTTTTAGTATCAGGGTTATGCTTGCTTCATAAAATGAATTTGAGAGGATTCCATCTTTTTCTATGTTCTGGAATACTTTGAGCAGAATTCGTGTCTGTTCTTCTCTGAATGTTTGGTAGAATTCTCCAGTGAAATTGTCTTAGCCAGGACTTTTTTTTTGTTGGTGATTTTTATGGCCTGTTCAATTTCTTCTTTTGTTGTGAGTCTTCCTCAGTCTGTGTTAGTTTAAGTAAATAATGTGTTTTTAGAAATCTGTCTATTTCTTTTAGGTTTTCAAATTTTTTGGAGTATAATTCTTCATAGTATCATGATATTATCCTTCGTATTTCTGTTGGTCTGTTATTATGTCACCAATTTAATTTCTTACTCATGTTATTTGCATCTTCTCCTTTTCTTTTGTTAAATTTGCCAGTGATTTGTTGAGTTTATTAATTTTTTCAAGGAA
>NW_006921863.1:3576746-3589308 GCF_000298275.1 Orycteropus afer afer
TATTGTAGTTCTTTCTTTCTTTCTTTTTTTTTTTTTTTTTTTTGATGTGTGCATCTATTTCTGTAAATTGTCCTCTGATTACTGCTTTTGTTGTGTTCCAAAGATTTTGGCATGTTGTGTTTTCATTTTTGTTTCGATTTAAGTAATTTTTTTTAATTTCACTTTTCATTTCTTTTATTACTCAGTAGTTTTTAATGAGGGCATTGCTCAGTTTCCACGTGTTTGCTCTTTTTCCATTGATCTTCCTACTGTTTATTTCTAATTATATAACATTCTGTTCTGAGAAGATGCTTTGTAGTATTTCAATGTTTTCAAATTTATTGAGGCTTTCTTTGTGGCCTAACATATGGTCTCTCCTAAAGAATGTTCCATGTGTGCTGGAAGAGAATGTATATTGTTTTGTTGATGGGTGAATTGCTCTGTAGATGTCCATAAGGTCAAGTTGGTTGATTGTATTGTTTAGTACTTCTGTGTCTATGCTGAATATCTTTCCAGTTGTTCTACCTTTCATTTTCCATAATCCTCAACAATACTTGAATCTGTTATTTCAGCCACTGTGTCAATCCATCTCATTGAGACTTTTCCCCTTTATTTACTGACCCTCTATTTTACTGAACATGATATACTTCTCCAGAGACTAGTCCTTTATTTTAACATGCCCAAAGTATGAGAAATTAAGTCTTTCCACTCTTGCTCCTAAGGAGCATTCAAGCTATAATTCTTCTAAGACAGATTTGTTCTCTGACAATCTACAGTATATTCAATGTTCTTTGCCAATACTATGATTCAAATGCATCAATTCTTCTGTGATCTTCTTTATACATTGTCCAACTTTCACATGCATGGGGCTACTGAAAATACCATAGCTGGGGTCAGACATACCTTCTTCAAAGAGACATCTCTGTTATTAGACATTTTAAAGAGGTCTTTTGCAGCAGGTTTGCCCAATACAAAACATCATTTGATGTCTTGATTGCTGCTTTGATAGGTATTGATTGTGGATACAAGTAAAATGAAATCCTTGAAAACTTCAGTCTTCTCTCCATTTATTATGATGTTGCTTATTGGTTCAGTTTTGGGGATTTTTGTTTTCTTTATGTTGATGTATATTCTGTACTGAAGGCTGCAGTCTTCGCTCTTCATCAATAAATGTTTCATGTCTTTTTCACTTTCAGCAAATGTTGCTGTGTCATCTGCATATCACAGGTTCTTAGTGACTCTTAATGACTCTTCCTCCAATTCTGATGTTACATTCTTCAAATAGTGCAGCTTCTCAGATTTTTTGTTCAGCATACAAATTGAAGAAATATGGTGAAAACATACAACCCTGATGCACAACATTCTTGATTTTAATCCATGCAGTAACCGCTTGTTCTGCTCAAATGATTGCCTCTTGGTCTATGTACAGGTTCCTCACCAGCACAATAAAGTGCTTTGGAATTTCCATTCATGGCAAAGTTATCAATAATTTGTTATGATCCACATGGTTGAATGCCTTTGCATAGTCAATAAAACAAAAGTAAATATATTTCTGTTATTCTTAGTTTTCAGCCAAGATTCATCTGACATCACTAATGATATCCTTGTTCCATGTCCTCTTTTGAATCCAGTTTGAATTTTGGGCAGTTCCCTGTTGATGTACTTCTGCCACCATTTTTACATTATTTTCAGCACAATTTTACTTTTGTGTAATATTAAGATGTGTGATAATTTTCACATTCTGTTGGATCACCTTTCTTTGCAATGGGCACAAATATGGATCTCTTCTTGTAAGTTGTCTAGGTAACTGACATCCAAATTTCTTTGCATAAACTAGTGAGTGCCTCCAGCACTATATCCATTTGTTGAAACATCTCAATTGGTGTTCCATCAATTTCTGGAGTCTTGCCTTTCACCAGTTCCTTCAGTGCAGCTTGGACTTTTTCCTTTAATACCATTGATTCTTGATCATATACTGCCTCCTGAAATGGCTGAACATCAACCAATTCTTTTTGGTTCAGTGACTATGTGTATTCCTTCCATCTTCGTTTGATACTTCCTGCTTCATTCAATATTTTGCACATTGAATCCTTCAATATAACAACTCAAGGCTTGATATTTTTCTTCAGTTCCTTCAGCTTGAGAAAAACCAAGTGTGGTCTTCCCTTTTAATTTTCTAATGCAATGTCTTTGCATATTCCATTATAATACTTTTCTTTATCTCTTGAGCCTCTACTTAAAATTTCTTCAGCTCTTTTACTTCATCATGTCTCCCATTTAGTTTAGCTACTCTCTGTTCAAGAACTTAGAATAATATCTCGATATCACTTTAACTTCTTCTCCATATAAGAGTTCTATAACTACATCATTTATTCTGTTTTTATTTTTCAGTTGTTATCATTTACAGATTGACATCTCTTATTCCCTGTTTGCAATTTTGTGACTTTTTTAAAAAAATTATTTATATTGTTGTTATCTGGATGATGCTGTCATGTGTCTTAATCTCAGTTTATTATCTGGTGGTGGTGTTTCTCTGTTCAAAGGACTACCTTTAATATTTCTTGTAAAATAGTCTAGTTTTTAAATTCTCTTAATTTCTGTTCATATGGAAATGTCCTAGTTTTGCTATCATATTTGAGAGATAATTCTTCTGGATGTATAATTCTTGGATAGTGTTTTTTCTTTCAATTTCTTATGTATGCCATTCTATTGTCTTCATGCCAATAAGGTTTCTGTCTAGACATTAGATCTTAGTGTTATTTGTTGCCATTTGTAAGAGATGGTTTGTTTTTCTCAAGCTGCTCTCAAGATTCTTTGTCTTTGGTTCCAGAAAGTTTGATTATGAAATGACTTTGTGACTTTCTTTTGGGGTCTATCTTGTATGGGATTCATTGAACTTTTTGGGTGGATATCTTCTCATTTTTCATGATATTAGGACAGTTTTCTTACAGCAAATCTTCAAAAATATTTTTATGTTATTTTTCATGTCTTCCTATTCCTATCACACATGTAGATTATTCTTCTTGATAGCATTCCACATAAATCTTAGGCTTCTTTCAGTTTCAGCCACCCTCTTTCACTAATCCAGTGGCATGGGAGCATGAGGTGGCACTTGCCAAGTGGTTAGAGTGGCTGGTATGGTGGTTTTTTCAGGCCAGTGGTGGACTCAATCACCACCACTTGTCAGATTGAGGGGAATAGAGGGTGATGGAGGAGGTGGATGGAGGGTTGGCAAGTACAAGGATATGTTTTCTACTGTACACTGAGCCAGAGTGGTGTAGGTAGAGGGCAGAGACATTCTTGATTGTGAAGTCACTGCAGCTCACTAGGGAGGGAGAGAGAAGTGGATGATATGTGCACATGAACATGGTTGCAATGGGGAGTGTGTCAGTGGGCAGGAGCATGTGCTGCCAATATCCATGGTATGGGTGGCATGTGATGCATGCTCTGTGGGAACATGCTTTCCTGGTTTCTGTGGGGTTGGGGTGGCAGTTGTTGTGTCATGTGTGATCTGTGGGAGAGCATGTTTCTGGCTTTTGGGTAGTAGGGTAGTGTGTGTGATTGTATGCTACCAATCACCAAGTTGGTAAGGAGGGTGTGGAATGTGTGATCTACAGGAGTGCCCACCACTAGTTTCCAGGGGATTGGGTGTGAGATTTTGTTGCCCACTGTGGAGGTGGTGGCATATGGTGTGTTATCTGTGGGAGTGTGTACCTGAAGCCACCCAAGCAGCAGAGTGGCACCATGCATGAGCTTATGCTGTCAACTGCCCAGGCAATGGTGTGGTGGTGTGTGAGTCACAATCCATGGGGGAATAGAGAAGTGGAAGGCCACAGAATGGGGGAGATATGCTGACTACAGATGCTGTTAGCTGACTGGCACCACAGGGACTTACACTGCAGAACACTGGTCTTGGAAGTGGCAGTAGGGGGGTTGCTACCAGTTGCTAGGTAGGTGGGATTGGGGTGGTACATCTCTGGTCACTGGGAGGGTATAAGGAGGAAAAGCACATTCCTCTGGTTGCTGATCTCCTAGGTGAGTGCAGCCAGCTATCAGATCCCTGCCTTGACCCTATGTCAAGGAGAACTATCAAGAGTCAAATGTCCAACAGCCACTCCAGAGATCCTCCCCTCCATGTGGGTCTTCAACCCAAATGAGGGGGGCACTGCTGATTAGTAGTCCCATCCCTATTTTCTGGCTTCTTCTCTGCTCTATGGTTGCCTGGGTCCCTGGGACTCTTCTCTGCCTGGGTCCCTGGGACTCTTGTCTACCTTCCTATACTTTCCTTCTTTCTGCTCATCTTGTTCCACTTAGGGTGTGTCTACACTTTGTCTCTGTCCAATTGTGGATTCCATGAAGTTTCCTTCATGTACTTCTCACCCTGGACCACTGTTTGCTTTGTCTTAAGATGGCCATGCTGTGCCAAGCTGGCTGGCAGGGCATTTTACCTCTATATCTCTCCTTGCCCACTGTCTTCATTTCCTTTCTTCTTCCAGTCTGTGGTTTATCTAATTCTTTATCCTTTCCTTTGATGTTCAGGGTTTCAGTATTATCATTTGTATCTGTTTCACTTGGGTTTCTGGGTCTTTGTTGTAGGGCAGTGAGATGGTATGTATGTCTGACTAGGTCACCATCTTAAGCCATCAGTGACTCTTTAGTTTTGGTAGTTGTATAAACCTTGCTGAGGAGGACTCTTATACTAAGCTACTTCACTGGTTAGTGGCCAGCCTACTGAAAGTCTTCTCCTAAGTCAGAAACTCACTCATGGTCCCATTAGTTGTGGTTAAGTTGATAGAGTCATATCATTTTCCTTAACACATTTTTGGCATGATGGCCATTTAGAGAAACATATGCTCATGTTCCACTGACAGTTATCTACCACAGCTGCTATGTCAGTTGTGAAAGACAAAACAAAACAAAAAAAAAAAAAAACCCACAATTTTATGTCATGTCTAAAGACTCAGAAATGAAGTAAAAGAAAAAATTTTGGAAAGTTCCAATAGCTCAAGGAACAGGCAAAACTCACCTACTGATATATTAGCTATTTTACCAAAATATATTTCCTGTTAATTTTCTGGAAATTTCATTTTACAGCCTTAAATTTCACTGTTTCCAAATTTAATGGAAATGGATTATTATTATTATTATTTTTAATGTGAATAGTACTAGGAGGGTCAGTTAAAGAAAAGTGATAATTTAGCCATTTATATCTTACTATGAATTAGAATAGGGAGCTCTGGTAGCATAGTGCCTAAGGCACTTGACTGTTAACCAGAAGGCTGGTGGTTCAAATCCATCAGTCACTCCTCAGAAGGAAGACAGGGCAATCTACTTCCATAGTGATATTGCCTTGGTAACCCAAGGAGGGGTTGCTATGAGTCAGGGCCGACTCGATGGCACACAACAACAACAACATGAATTAGAGTTAGCAGATAATATTTTCCTTATTATGATTGCTCAAAAGAAGTGTGTGTTAATTTCCTGTAACTACTACAACAAATACCACACACAGCTTAAAACACCATAAATTTATTCCTTCTCAGTTCTACATGCAAAAGTCCAAAATCAGATTCATTGGGCTGAAATCAAGGTGTCAGTGGCCTTAAGCTTTAGGAGTCACTAGGAAAGAATTTGTTCCTTGACTCTTCCAACTTTTAGTGGTTGATGACATTCCTTGGCTTGGGCCCACATCATTTCAGTCTCTCACTTCATGGTGACATTCTCTTCTTCTTTCCTGTCTGTTAAATCTCTCTCTACATCACTCTTATAAGGACACTTGTAATTTCATTTTGAGCCAACTAGGACAATCCAGGAAAATATCCCCATCATAAGATCCTTAACTTAATCATGTCTATAAACACATTTTCCCCCCCAAGTAAAGTAACATTTACAGGTTCTAGTGACTGGGACATAATATCTTTGGGTGCCATTATTAGCTTACGATACTGTATGACATGTTAGTGGATATAAATTCTAAAGTTAGGGGAAAGTGAGTTAGAAATTAGGCCCCAATCTGGTAGAATAAGAAAGAAATATAGAAAAGAAGGTGGGAGGTTCCAAAAATAATCTTTAAATCGGTCAATTTGACCACTTACTAGGACAGACTGAATAGCTCAATGGTATCAGTGACATGAGCATAAGTATGAGAGCATGTGCACTCACATCTGTGTACATGTATTTCAATAGAACTTAAAGAAATACACATTATTAAAATTGAATATATTATTTAAAAAAATATTTACCTAAAAAGAAATAGTTATACCTAGCAACTCGTATTTCAAAGGAACTTGTTGATCTGCTTTTTCACCAAAATATGCCTATATGTCCTTAAAATATTCATAAATTCCTCTACTCTTCAGCCCATGTTTGTCTCGAGAGTAAATAGTAATAGTTTCCTAAGATAAATTTGGGAAATGAAAGTTATAGGAAACAATCAAGCAAACAAAACCAAACCAAAAACCATACACACTGCCATCAAGTCAGATCCAACTCAGAGCGACCCCTCCTTGGGTTTCCAAGGTGGTATCACTATGGAAGTAGATTGCCCAACCTTCCTTTCGAGGAGTGGCTGGTGGGTTTGAATGGTCAGGCTTCTGGTTAGCAGTCAAATGTCTTAGGCACTACACCACCGGAGCTCCTAAGCAAACAAGGGAACGATTTTATATAACCGAAGAGAAACTCTAATGGGTTAATTTATCATTATATGTTAATGATTACCAGATCTACATTGTGAGTTTCAGATCCTATTGCCCACTGAATATCACCACTTGGATGGTCTACTTTCATTCAGTGAAAATTTATTAAGCACTTGTTTTATATGAGACACTTATCTAGTATTGGCAAATAGAGTAAATGGGTTCTTATAGAGCTGACAGTCTTTTGAGAAAAGATGGAGAATAATATATACATAAATATAAAGCAAATGAAAAAAAAATGTGACAAGTACTATGGGGAGAAATCAAATAGGATGATGAAATAGAAAATGACTATGTGATTATTTCACATTTAGAGCACAGAGCAGGCCTCTCCGAGAAGGTAACACTCAAGTAGAAATCTGAATTGAAAGAAAAAGCCTGAACCGTTAGAGAGTAAAATACCAGATATAGCCTACCAACATAAACAACAGTAAAACTGGAAAAAAATCTACGAAGCAGTAGTTTTTAGGCATTGGACAAGAGAGCACAGGGATGTGATTGTTGAGCAAAAGAAAAGAGCTCCACATTCACCCTGACTTTCTTTCTGCCTGAAAGCATTTTCCAAACCACTACACAAAGAAAATGAAAAATAATCATACAGTGACTGCTTCAACTTTCTGCCCTCAGATATATAAATATACCTACACCGAATGAGATGTTTCTATTCCTCATTTCAGAAGTCAATTCTGTTTTATTCTGGATCCCCACGATTTCTGCTTTCTCAGCAATCTTATGCCATCCATGACATCATCTTCTGAAGGATTTCAGAAGAAATCAGTTTCTTCTTTACTGAATCTCTCTCTTTTATGTCCATCACTTAACATGATCTATGTGTTTCAGTCCTACAAAAGAAAAAAAAAAATCCTTGACCCTCCATGTCTTCCAATTACTGCCCTACTTCCTCTCCTTCACAACCTCTAAAGAATCACTTACACTTATTGTGTTTACTATCTTATCTGCCATTTATTCAACTTACTCCAGTCTTCTTTTCACCACCCCCATTCATCCACAAGTATTCCTGTTCAGGTTAGGTCACCAGTGACCTCCATGTTGCTAAAGCTAATGGAACACTTGAGTTCTCATATTGCCTTATGACTATTAAGCAAAATTAGCCAAAATTTCATAATAGGCAAAAAAGATCACTGAGTGTTATTTCAATGGAGTGCTGGCCATTGGGTAGTTCACATGGTGGGTGTCATCTAGTTGATTCCAACTCACCACGATCCCCTGGGACAGAGTAGAACTGCCCTGTAAGTTTTTCTTGGTTGTAGTCTTCATGGAAGTAGATCACCAGGTCTTTCTTCTGAAGGATGAAGAGCAGCTGCGTGGGTTTGAACATCCATCCTTTCAGTTAGTAGCCAAGCAATTAACCATTGTATTACAGAGTTTCTTGTAGTTCACATGGGTACTGTCTAATTCTACAGGGTTTGCACTTTGGTTGAGTTTGTATGGAGTAGACTATTTTATAGCTTTTTAGGGGTAGAAATCAACACAGAAAAAAACTTGATATAAATACAAATGATTTTTTTTTTTTCTGAGAGAAATGCAAATGTTTCCTGCCCACTGCAATACTAAGTAATTTACTTTAGCATAGATGCAATTGATTCTTATCAGATAGAAAATATCACCTAAAACAGTTTATTGTCCTGTTATAATTTGTTAGTAAATGAATTTCTACATGCCTTTAACTACTTAAATTTTTGTTCTTCAAATTCTTTTGTTTAGGAACCAGGTTTGCCAGTCTGATAGAGCCTGGTGGAACCACTGAGACTATGGCCCCTAGTTGTCCATCAGGAATGGAACTGAACCCACACCTGTGGCTTCCAGCCCAACAAAAGACAAGCATATGAGCTGAACATTTAGACCAGATAGATACACTCCTTGGAGAGAACAATCATGGGAGAATAGAAGGGTTGTTTATGCATAGGCAGACAGCTCAGGGGGCAGGAAGGGATGAAGGGATGAACACAGGGAATAGGTAACTATGGGGAGGAAATGGGAGGCGAGCTGTTGCATGTGGTAAATTGTATTCAATATCATGAGACAAAGCATATGTGAACTGCTGTATGGAAAGTGAATTTGGTCTGTAAACTTTCACCTAAATCACAATAAAACAAACAAACAAACAAAAAAGAAGTGAAAGCAAAAACAAAACAAAACAAAAATTATCCTGTTTTCATCCCTAATTAATGCGTTAAAGAATTTCATTGACTTGCATTAATTTTAAATTTTTTAAAAGTCATATTTTTAACTTTTTGAAAACTATGTTTTTGAAGTGCTTTTGACAACAATGACCATTTTCTCCAGCTGTCTCTACCACTGTTTTCCATGATGCTCAGTTTTCAATCTTTCTTCTACTTCTCTGGTTCACTTCTCCTTGGTCTCCTTTGCCAGAGCCTTCTCTTCATATTAAATATTTAAATATTGGAGTTTCTAGAGGCTTGGTCCCTAGACTTATTCACTTTTTCATACTATCTTTCCTGCTCATTTCATCATCTCCTAACTTCATCTGTATTCCAAAACTCACCAATTTTCATTTCTAGGTCAGACTTTATTTTTGTTTATGCAGATGTCTGCAATATATCCATGTGTGTTATTCACTCCAGTCCAGATTTACTAATGCCCAAATTGAGGATATTTAATGGTCCACAAGAAAGTTTTGGTGAACATAGAAATAGAGCAGGGAAATTTGTATACTCTTGAAATATTTCACTCAGGCCATGGTGAAATATAATAAGGTATTTGTGCTAAAATAAACTACATATCTATAGTGGTTGAAACAGTTTTGTTTACCAGATTCAGTGACTTCATCTGGATGATACTGAATAAATGTAAAAATTTCCTGCATCTTGTTCTTTCCATTCCTATTACCCAGGCAGACCACCAACTTTCTGCTATTCCATTCTTTCTTGAGACTAGGAAGAATAGGGTTGGTGCAATTCTAATTCTTCTTTATATTAACTATATATATTAGGATATCTCTAAATCTCTTTGAACACTTACTTATAGACTGTTTGACCTCTAAATTAGGTAATCATATAACAAGATGCAGCTAATTACCCTAATAAAGCTAATTACTCTGCAGTTGTGTGTGAGAAGGAACATCTTGTTGCTATACACATCATGACTGTGGAAGATTCATTAGCAACCTGCAATATGCAGATGATACAACCTTGCTGAAAGGGAAGAGAACAAAAACAATTACTGATCAGTTTCCTTGTGTTTGCTCTTTTTCTGTTGATCTTTCTATTATTGATTTCTAATTTTATAGCATTGTGATAAGAGAAGATGTTTTGCAATATTTCAATGTTTTTAAATTTATTAAGCTTGCTTTATGGCTTAACATATGGTCTATCCTGGAGAATGTTCCACGTGCACTGGAAAAGAATGTATATTTTGCTATTGTTGGGTGAAGTGCTCTGTAGATGTCCATAAGGTAAAGTTGGTGGATTGTTTTTGTTAGTTCTTCTGGATCTTTGTTGAGTTCCTCTCCGGTTGTTCTATCTCACATTGAGAGTGGTGTATTAAAGTCTCCCACTATGACTGTGGAGTCATCTATTTGCCTTTTTAATACTGTTAAAGTTTGATTTATGCATTTTGGGGCTCTTTCATTGGGTGAATAGATATTTATTATGGTTATATCCTCTTGTTCAAGTTTTCCTTTAATTATTATATAATATCCTTCTTGTCTCTTCTGATGGTTTTTGTCTTAAAGTCAATTTTATCAAAATTTAATATTGCCACTCCTGGTCTTTTCCGTTTGCATTTGCTTGATATACCTTTTTCCAACCTTCGATTTTTAGTTTATTTTCTTCTTTGTCTCTAAGATGTGTCTCTTGTAGACAGCATATCGATTGGTTATGTTTTCTTATCCAATCTGCAACTCTCCATCTCTTGAGTGCATTTAATCCATTGACATTCAGTGTAATTATTGACAAGTATGAATTGGTTGCTGTCATTTTATTATGTGTTTTTTTCATGATGTTACTGATTTCATATAATTTTCTGTGCTGAACTCATCATGTTTATGAATCGTGTTATCATTTCCCTTGTTGCTATTGTTTTAGTATTTGCTAGATATGTGTGCTTGTTCTCCTTTTTATTGTGATGTGAAGGTTTATCATTTTTCTTTGAGGTTACCCTGTGATTTATAATTTTCTCCTTGAGTTTAGAACTGTTCTATCTTGCAGCTCTCTTGAATTCCTCAGCATTTAGAAGTTCTGTAACTACACTATTTTTTCCCCTCTTTTTGTTCTGTAGTTGTACTCATTTACCAATTTTATTTATTTATTTTATTGTACTTCAGGTGCAAGTTTACAGAGCAGAATTTGTTTTACATTCAACATTATGTGTACATTTAGTTTCACTCCCCATTTACCATCCCCAACCCTAACCCAGTCTACTCTCCTCCCTGCCCAGTAACCCTACCCTTCCTGTGCCTCTCATAGTTATGTATTCCTGTGTGTCCTGCATTTTCTCCATGCCATTGTTGCTTCTCTGGTGCCCTGTGGTTGATTGTTCCAAGGCATGCATTTCCATAGAGTATGTGGGTGTATCACCCTGGGTTGAGTGGTCTATGTGTACATCTTGTTTACTATTGTGCTGAGAGCCAACCCCTGGGAGTGAGTTTTATTCCAGGCCCAGAATGTATCCTAGGGCCATAGTATTGCAGGTTTTACCAGACTCCATCCAACCAGTAATTCTGGTCATTATTGAGTTTTTGGATTTTGTTCCATGTTTTCCTTCCCACTCTATCCAGGATCTCCAGATTTGATCCTTTCATGAGTGGTTGGCATTGGTAACCAGGTACCATCTAGTTCTTCTGGTCTTGGGGGCAATCATATCCTAGGACTGATTGCTTCCAAATGCCCTTGTTTTCTTGCACTCTTCTTTGCTTCTGACAATAGCATCTAAGATTGCTGCTTGAAAATTTTTAAGACCCCAGTCGCTGCTCACCAAAATAAGATGAGGAACAAGACTTTTATGTATTTTGTGCCAATTGAGTCTGATGTCCCCCAGTACCATGGTCTTGAGTCAGTAGATCCATTGGATCTGTCTCCCACAATGTCTGGCTGCCTGTGAGGGATAACTCTGTCTTCTGTTGTTTCTGTGAGGTTTGTGGGTATTTTGTATCACTAATATCTGTGCAAGATTAGCCTCTGCCGAATCTATCCTTGATATAGAGTGTACTCCCATTCACTAAACCCTATCTGATCATCTCAGATATTTATGTGTTAATCTGTAGCCTGGTGTTTGGTGTTAATGGTAATACAGTATTGTGAATATACTGGTTGGTGTTAGCATCTGTCATCTATATCCTATGTGCATAATTTGGTGTCTTCCCTTTTCCTAATGTTATCAGGGTGGTCACAGACTCTTTCTATACCATCCCTCCCCTTATCCACATCAGCGTGGGCCCCCAACTAGCCTGAAATTGATCCCTCTCATTCCCTCCCCAACCCAGTAATCTACAAAGTGACTTCCTTTTCTCAAGCAAACCCTTCTTTGTCTTTTTACACTAATGAGCTCATACAGTATTTGTCCTTCTGCAATTGGCTTATTTCACTCAGCATAATGTCCTTCAGGTTCATCCATGTTGAGATGATTCATGTACCCTTCATTGTTCTTTAATGTGGCATAGTATTCCATTGTGTGAATGTACCATAGTTTGGTTATCCATTCATCCATTGATGGGCATTTAGGTTGTTTCTATCTCTTTGCTGCCCATTCCAAAGAAAGGTGATCCCACAGAATGTAGAAATTATAGAACAATATCATTAATATCACATGCAAGTAAGATCTAACTGAAGATAATTCAGAAACGTTTGCAGCAGTATATTGACAGAGAACTTCCAGAGGTTCAAGCCGGATTCAGAAGAGGACATGGA
>NW_006921863.1:3590288-3605386 GCF_000298275.1 Orycteropus afer afer
GGAGGGTCGACGAAGGAGGGGGAGGCCTTCAAGGAGATGGATTGATACGGTGGCTGCGATGATGGGCTCAAGTATAGCAGGGATTGTGGGGCTGGCACGGGATTGGGCAGTGTTTCGTTCTGCTGTGCATGGGGTCGCTATGAGTCGAAAATGACTCGATGGCACTTAACAACAACAACAACAATCTCTTTGCTATAGTGAATTGTGCTGTCATGAACATGTTGTTGTTGTTATGTGTCATCAAGTCAGACCCGACCCATAGTGACCCCTCCTTGAGTTTCCAAGGCAGTATCACTACAGAAGTCGATTGTCCAACCTTTCTTCTGAGGTATGGCTGGTGTGTCTGAACTGCCAGCCTTCTAGTTAACAGTCAAGTGCTTTATGCGCTACACTACCAGAGCTCCTGCGATGAACATAGGTGTGATTATGTCTGTTCGTGCACTGTCTCTCACCTCTTCAGGGTATATTCCTAGTAATGGTATTTCTACTTTCAGTTTTTTAAGGAAACGCCATACCATTTGCCACAGTGGTTGTACTGTTTTACAATGCCACCAGCAGTGCACAAGAGTTCCAATCTCTCTTCAATCTCATCTGCATTTGTTATTTTCTGTTCTGTTGAACTTTGCTATTATTGGTGAGGTGAGATAATATCTCATCGTTGTTTTGATTTTCATCTGTCTAATGACTAAAGATCATGAGCAATTCTTCATGTGTTTGTTGGCCACCAGCATATTGTCTTTAGTTAAGTGTCTGTTCAAGTCTTTTGCCCATTTTTTGAATTGGGTTGTTCGTCTTTTTGGTGTTGAGGCACTGAAGTTTTCTATAGATTTTGATGATAAGTCCTTTGTCAGATATGTCATAGGCAAATATTTCTCTCAATCTTTAGGTTCTCTTTTTACCCTTTTGACAAAGTCTTTCAATGAGCCTAAGAATTTAATTTTTAAAAGGTCCCAGTCATCTAGCTTCTCTTCTACCTCCTGTGCATTCTGGGTTGTTTGATAGTCTGTTTATGTCATAAATTAGGGCTCCTAGATTTGCCCCTACTTTATCTTTGGTGAAATTTATAGTTTTGGGTTTTACATTTAAGACTTTGATCCAGCTTGAGTTTGTTTTTGTGTATGGGGTGAGGTATGGGTCTTGTTTCACTTTTCTGCAAGTGGATATCCAGTTTTGCCAACACCATTTGTTAAGGAGGCTGTCTCTTCTCCATTTAATGGGTTTTGGATCTTTGGATCTTTGTCAAAGATCAGCTGTCCATAGATGGATGGGTCTATTTCTGGGCTTTCGATTCTGTTCCATTGGTCTATGTGTCTATCCTTGTACCAATACCACACTGCTTTGACTACTGTGGCTGTATAATCTGTTTTAAGATCCAAGGTCTCTTTCCTTTCCATATGAAGTTAGTAATTGGTTTTTCCATGTCCTTAAAAATTTTTGTTGGTATCTGGATTGGGATTGCATTAAATGTAGTATTGACATTTTCACAAAATTCAGCTTACCTATCCATGAACAAGGCAGGTTCTTCCATTTATGTAGAGCCCTTGTTGTCTCTTGTTGCAGTGTTTTATAGTTTTCTTTGTATAGGTCTTTTGTGTCTCTGGTAAGGTTTATTCCTAGGTATTTTATCTTTTTAGTAGCTATTGTAAATGACATTCATTCCCTTATTTCTTTATCAGAGGTCTTTTTGTTGGTATAGGGGAATCCAGCTGATTTTTGTATGTTGACCTTGTATCCTGCCACTTTGCTGAACCTCTCTATTAGTAGTTTTTTGTTGAGTCTCTTGTGTTTTCTCTATACAGGATCTATACAAGATCATATCATTTGCAAATAGAGATAGTTTTACTTCCTCTTTACCAATTTTTATGCCTCTTATTTCTCTTTCTTGCCTTATGGCCCTGGCCAGGATTTCCAATACGATGTTAAATAGAAGTGGTGATACAGGGCATCCCTGTCTGGTTCCCGTTCATAAAGGGAATGCCTTGAGTCTGTTGGGTCTTATCAAATGCCTTTTCTGCATTGATTGATATAATCATATGGTTCTTTTGTTTTGTTTATGTGGTGGATTACATTATTTTTCTGATGTTGAATCATCCTTGCATACCTGGTATGAATCCCACTTGGTCAGGATGTATTATTTTTTTGATATGTTATTGGAGTCTGTTGGCTAGGATTTTGTTAAAGAGTTTTGCGTGTATGTTCATGAGGGATATTGGTCTGTAGTTTTCCTTTTTAGTCGTGTCTTTCCCTGGTTTTGGTATTAATGTTATGCTTGCTTCATAAAAAGAGTATGGGAGTAGTCTACCTTTTTCTATGTTCTGGAATAGCTTAAGTAGTATGGATGTGAACTCTTCTCTGAATATTTGGTAAAATTCTCCAGTGAAGCCATCAGGGCCAGGATTTTCTTTGTGGGGAGTCTTTTGTGTGTGTGTGTGTGTGTGATCTGTTCAATTTCTTCTTTTGTTATAGGTCTGTCCAAGTATTCTATCTCTGAGTGTGATAGTTTAGGTAGGTCTTGTGATTCTAGAAAGTTGTCCATCTCTTCTAGGTTCTCAAATCTGTTGGAGTACAGTTTTTCATAATATTCTGTCAGTATCTTTTTAGTAGGTTTGCCATGTATTTCACTACTAAGAACACCATGTGCAAGCAGCCAATACCATAATTCCATATGAATCAGAGTATTTTGATTACTGTTTTGACCCTGCTGTCCATTATGGTAACCACAGCCACCTTGCCTTTGTCGATTAACTGCTGCCACTTGGCTCCTACTACCATGGGGTCCACTCAGCCTCATCGCAGTTAAGTGTTTTGGTTCAATTAAGGCAGTTCCCATTGTCAAATCCAGCTTACATAAAGTAGCAATCACAACAGTCTTCAAGGATCCTGGATTTCCCTTCACAGATTTATTCCTCACCTTACTGGTGAAAGGCATGTCCTTTGGTCTCTCCATTTCTGGCCCTAGGTTTCTAATCTGATAAATCCATTCTAACATGCCAATTTTCCTAAGCCTCTGGATATCTTCTTCTACATTATACCAAGGCAGGTCTGGTACTTCGACTTGATTTATGGTAGGCCACCGCATAATCCATGCTTCAGTAAGCCAACCAAATAAAGTATTAGATCCTTTCCTAACCTCTTGAGCTGAAACGTCAAATGAAGAATCCATACTTAGTGGCCCTAAATCAATAAACTCAAACTGATCCAATCTAACATTCCTTGCACCATTATCCACCACCCTTGGTAGTCATTTTCATACATATTCTCCAGGTTTCTGTCTGTACATGTTAGCAAAATCAAATAGGTCTTTTTGGGTGTAGAGTACCACCTCCACAGTCACACTTTGTATTTCACCTTTTGGAGCTCTCTTGAACTTAACTTTAGTTATAGATCTAGCAGTAAAAATGTGTGGTTGGAGCAGTTCCTGAGAACATTCATCAATGTCTTCCATGGCCTCTGCCTCAGGCAATGACCCAGCATAAATGGTTGGGTTAATCCCATCAAACCAAGGTGGAAGAGATAATGGTTTTATGGTAATCCCTTCAGATGGGAGGAATTCAACAGAATTTACAGCCTCCATATCCTGATCTTCCTGACTATCTGCCCATATTCCCCATTCCAGGTTTCAGGATCCCATTTTTTCCTAATCAATGCCCTCACTTTAACTTCAGACACCATTCTGGGTTGGTAATTTAATTGGCATTGTAATTCAGCCACTCTTATAATAAGACACTGGGTTTGGTTTTCAGCAATATTAACTCTGTTACTAGAAGAAATAAGGCTTTCTTTCAGAGCATAACTGGAAACACTGAGGTCTTTTATGTGGCACTTAAGCTATGACTCAGCAGCCCTGAGCTCATCTCACTCTTTCATCATGTTGTCTGGTGTAAGTAGGACCAACGAACCAGCTTCCTTAGTGGTCCAGTCAAGTTGGCACACAGCTCCAACTATCACACCATCAAAAAATTAAAAGCAAACAGACAAAAAACACACCACATAAACACACAGGAACAATCACCAAAAAAAGGGAGAAAAAACCTGCAATATTTTAGAGGGGGCAATAAGAGAAAAGAGGTAGAATAGGAGAATAATGAAGAAGAAAAATGGGAAACACACAGAAAGACAAAACAAGGAATGGAGTTAACCAGAAGAAAGAAAAAAAAAAAAAGGGAACTAGGAACAGAGAAGAGAGAAAAAGCTGAAATCTAGAACCTGAGAAGGGAAGAAGAAAGAATACTAATAAAAAGGACAAAATAATAATAATTTTAAAACAAACAAACTGAAAAAAAAATCAAGAAAAAAAAATCTGAGCAGGGTGGGGCAGGGCTCTCCGTCTTCATCCAAGTTCACAGACTGGGATGGAGTTCCTGCCAGCTCAGAAGGTGGGTGGGAGTGAAGGATGGCTGCACCTCCACTCACCAAGAGGTTTTGGGGTATAAGAGTAACAAGGGAATATTTCACATTTCCAGTTGTTTGTGTCCAGAATGTCCTTGTGGTCCCCGACAATTGGAGCCTATTCTTATGTGCCTGGTATCTCAGAGAAGAGCTGTTGCTTTAAACATCCAAAATGGTTGAACTGCTTGTAAACATTCAAAATGGCTGTACCCCATGGACAGCCAGAAGTACATAGCTCAGCTGTCTCCCTCTTTTCTGCTTACCTTTTATTCACCAGCCACTAGTGCAGTCCTCTATGCAGACTGTGGCTAGCAGGGCCAGTTTTTAGGTTAATTCTTAGATCCTATTTCCTTTCAAAGTTCAGGGCTCCAGGATTATCTTCTGTATCTATGTTAACTGGTTCCACTTTTCTTTGTTAAAGTGGGTTTGTGTAGTTTGCCTATTCCACCATCTTACCAGAACTCTTGAAACAATTACTGCCACTAGTGCAGTCCTCTTGATTACTGTGGCAATTACTGCCACTTCATCAGTCCTACTGATGAAGATCAAAGACCACAGTATTCATTATAGATTATAACTCAACAAAAAGAAAACAAAAATCCTCAAAACTGGACCAATAAGCAGCATCATGTTAAATGGAGAAAAGAATGAAGTTATCAAGGATTTCATTTTCCTTGGATCCACAATCAATGCCAATAGAAGTGGCATTCAAGAAATCAAATGACATATTGTACTGGGCATATTTGCTGCAAAAGACCTCTTTAAAGAGTTAAAGAGCAAAGTTGTCATTTTGAAGACTAAAGTGTGCCTGATCTAAGCCATGGTAGTTCCAATCACTTCAGATGCATGCAAAAGCTGGACAATAAATAAGGAAGAATGAAGAAGGATTGTTGCATTTGAATTAAAGTGTTGGCAAAGAATATTGAACATATCATGCACTGCCAGAAGAATAAACAAATCTATCTTGGTAGAAATACAGCTGGAACACTCCTCAGAATGGAGGATGAGGAGACGTCATCTCTCATACTTGATCTTGTTATCAGGTAGGACCAGTCTCTGGAGAATGACATCATGCTGGGTAAAGTAGAGGGTCAGTGAAAAATAGTAACACACTTAACAAGATGGATTGACACAGTGGGTGCAACAATGGGCTCAAACCTAGCAAAAATTGTGAGGATGGTGCAGGGTTAAGTAGTGTTTCATTCTTTTGTCCATAGGGTGACTATGAGTCAGAACCAACTAGAGGGCACTTAACAACAACAACATACACATGAGAAACAGAGAAGTTCCTTGGAAAAAATTCATCTCAAAGGAACGAAGAGATGTCAAAACTTTTAAGACCAGTGGGCTGTATTTGGATGGAGTAGTGATTCTGAAAAATATTTGTCTCCTTGATTATGTCTTGGCACAGCTCCTATGGACTCATGGCTGAGTTTGCAGAGGATGAGATTTTAATGAAAGAACAGAGATTTTAATGAATGAACAAATAAAAGGGTAAAAGTTGTTTTGCTTTAAATCTATCCAGGACATAAAAAGTGAAAAGCATCAGGCTCATGGCACCAGTAATTGCACTGATGATAGTGGCAGCAGTACCGGCAAGGAAAGCAGCAACACCAGTGGAAGCAGAATTTGCTGCAGTTGTCCCTTGATGTCCTCAGGTCCTTGACATTGGGTATAGTTACATTTGGTATTGATCTAGTAGCATCTTTGTTTGCACGCAAGAGAACTCTTAATTTGGGAGGCAGTAGCAGCAACAGAATCAGCTGCAGTGGTGTTTTTGGCAGAAGTGCAGCTGTTAGTCTTGATATTAGCTGCAGCTAGGGTGTCCATCGGGAGCTCTGGTAGCATAGTGCCTAAGGTGCTTGACTGCTAACCAGAAGGTTGGCTGTTCAAACCCACCAGCCATTCCTCGGAAGGAAGGTTGGGCAATCTACTTCTGTAGTGATACTGCCTTGGAAACCCAAGGAGGGGTCACTATGAGTTGGGTCCAATTTGACAGTACAAAACAACAATAACAGGGTGTCCATCACAAGGATTCAAGACAAAAGAGGGATATAAAATTCAGGCATCCCACAAAGTCATGAAAGTCTCTCTGGGAGCTCTAAACTTTATTGGTGACAAATTTGAGAAAGGGAGAAATTCCTTCAGAGAACAAGAGGGTGGACCTTGACAAATACTATGCAGTTGTTGATGTTCATAGCCTCTCCACAGACCACTGTGATTTGGGAAACGCAAGGGAACTCTCATTACCAACTATACCTTCAGACTAGAATCACTCCCTGATGCTGTTTGAGTGGTGTAGGTCAAGAAATCTCTGGTGTCAGCACATGCTGCTTTGAGAGGCATTTAGTGATGCTCTGTCACTTTAGTGACCAATGGCAAGATCAGTCATCATGGCAGAACATGGGTTTGCCTCCTTGCTGAGAATGAATAAAAAGTTTAAAACTTGTCCATACTAGACAGCCCATTTCTCTCTTGACCTCTCTCTGAGAAAAGCAGTTCTAGGGATTCCCTGGATATACATATACATGCTTTCTGCCAGCTGATGCTGCCCTGGCCAGTTAACTCAACCAGGCACTGACACTTGATACAAAAATGACCATTTAGAGTATACCATTTAGAGGTAGTAACCAAAGATTTTCAGTAAAAATGATAATAAAAAACACTGCTGTAGAGTCAGATCTGACTCATAGAGACCCCTCCTTGGGTTTCTGAGGCATTATCACTATGGAAGTAGATTGCTCAGCCTTCCTTCTGAGGAGTGGCTGGTGGGTTTGACCTCCCAGCCTTCTGGTTAGCAGTCAAATGTCTTAGGCACTACGCCATAATGGGCTAAATTAATCAGATGTTCTTTCTTGGTGAGGTTGAGTTCCAAAAATCCAGAGAAATTTGGCAGAGTGCAGTGGCATGAGTGAGGGTGACAGAAAGAAAGATGTAATAGGGAGAAGTCATGTGTAATGGATAAAAAGAAGTCTGGAAGCAAAGAGGATAAGAAGAAGCAAGGAGGGAATAAGGAGTTAGTCAGAAGTGGTCAGTAGTTACAGAAGTGAAAACAGATATAATTTGAGTCACTACTAGACAATGGACTAGAGTAGGGAGCGTTACATACTAAATGCCATTTTAGCTCCTCTTCTTGTCCTTTGATGCCTGAATGGGCATCTGCTGAATGGCCCTACTGTCATTTGTCTTTCCATGGTCCTCCTTACATTTAACCTATGTCACACATTTCTCTGTTCCTTACAATTAATGATTCTTCACTTCTTCACATATTTTTAAAATAAAATCCCAGCACTAAGGTAACTTAAATGTGACTCTGTTCACTACAATATAAAACAACATAAGGTAAAGGAGAAGGAGGTAGTGGAACAGGTAGAAGTGTGCTACCAACTAGCAACTGTGTGTCTAGAGATCTTTGAATATGTTTTCTGAAAAAACAAAGAATACTATGCAGGAAAAACAAAATTAGTTTTTAATAGCCCACCTCTCAGTTTTTGTAATTTAAAGTTTCTTCCTCTTTCTCACTTGGCTACCCTTTTCCCTAACAACAGCTTATACCATATGATTCCTATTAAGAGAACAACACAAGTTATGATTTAATAACACCTCACCTTCATGAGGTGCTGGTGGATCAGGACAACATGCTTACACCTTTCAGACATCCCTCTAGGAGAAACAAGATGTGAAAAATAGAGTGCACCACCAACTGTGTTCACAAACTCTATATTGAGGACAAATGTTAGGCATTATAGGTCAAATAGCTTCTGGTGGTCCTTACTAAAGCAAATGCCTGTAGCATTTAATGGAGTTGTACTTAAAGATCATACTTGTATATGTTGTCATTCCCCTTAGCAGCCAAATAGTAGTGTGTCTATAAAGTCAAAATTTAATTTAATCTGTCACCAAATGATTCCAAAGCGCATCTGGAAGAATAAACAAATGATATCGGTCAATAAAATACTGGAAAATAAAAAAAGAGCAATTACTGGGGTTTTACTCTACTACTTAATGTTTTCACATAATCACACCAAAATGGCACTGGGAAAGTGTAAAATATATGTTTTACTATCAGGATATGTGTACCAAAGGCATTCTTGACCCTTACTCTTCTTTAATCTTTTGCAGTGATGAGGAACTTTTATTTTATTCAAAACTGTACTGTTGTGATTTTTTTTACTATATACACATTACTTTTATAATTATATATATCAATAAAATATTTCAAAAGTCTGATATAAGTAAGCCGACATTCAATAATATATTTAACTTGACCTCACTAACCAACATGATAACACCTAACCAACAATAGCACTAAACATGATTTTAATAAATTCACATGTTATTGAGAATACTGAATAAGTGTTAGAGATTTCTTTGAGGTCTGAATATTCTCCCCTTTCTATTCCTACTTCCTCATGGCATCCACTTTGTTGTTGTGTGTTGTTGAGTCGATTTTGACTCACAGTAACCCTATAAGATAGAGTAGAACTTCCCCATAATATTTCCTAGGCTGCAATCTTTATGGGAGCAGATTGTCAGGTCTTTTCACCCATGGATCCATTGGTAGGCTTGAGCCACTGACTAAGAAGGTGAGCACTTAAACATTGTGCAATCACTATAACAGTGTCTACTTTACAGCCATTTAAATAAGTTTAGAATAATGAGGAAGTTTACAAAATAGAAGTATATACCTTTAAGACCTTCGGATAAGTGTCATTAATAAACAGTCAAATAACTTATTAGTTGAATGTAAATGAGTAAGACAATGGTGAAGTCAGGAAACAAAGTCCCTGGGTGGTACAAATAGTTAAAAGCTAGGCTGCTAACCAAGAGTTTGGTTAGTCAAGTTCAATCAGAGGTGCCTGGGGAGAAAGGCCTGGGATTTACTTCCAAACACTTAGCCATTGAAAACTTTCTGGAACATAGTTCTACTCTGGCACAGATGGTGTCACAATTAGTGAGAGATGACTTAACAACAACTGGACTGGAAATGAAGATGAGATAAATCAAAGTATTTGAGAGATGGACCATTTAATATACAAATGAATTCTCAGAAAATGTACATATTTTTTGCTTGCTTTGCTTATTGACAACATACTTATGGATAGGACAGATAACCCACACTTCAAAATATGAGATATGCACCAATGTAAAACTTTTTTTGTTATTTTCTTGCTTGGGTCATGAGGCTGGAGTACATCCTGGTTGATAGGAGTAGAGATTTCCCTTGCCCAGAAAGACTAGCCCTACTCTCAGTAATCCCGGGAAACGTTATTCTTGGAGTAGAAAATGAGTCATGAAAAGGTATAAAATGTTTCATTAGTCTGTGTGGGGAATAGTGAAGAGGAGGATGTGACAACTGGGCAGGTGATCTGTCGCTGCCCTGTCAAGACACAAAAAGCAATTGGGGCACTGAAGTTCCATATTTTGCATATGAAGGTAGACTCTTGTTTTGGTTATCCAGAGCTGCTATAACAGACATACTGCAAATGTGTGGCTTTAACAAATAGGGATTTATTCTCTTACAGTTTAAGAGTCTAGAAGTCTGAGTTCAGAGGGCCAGCTCTAGGAGCTGGGTGAAGTCACCTTGAACTTGGGCTTCAGCCCTCCCTACCTCTTGCTATCGGCCCACTGAAGAGAGAGGCATCTCTTAACTCAGGCAATGCTGACTGCTGAGGCTGACAAACCCAAGGCTTATGAGTACAATGGCATAGTCCCAAGATTGTTAAACAACATGGCAGGCCACTAGTTAAAGACCAGAAATAGTCCCAAGATTGGCAGGGCCAGGATGGCAGGGTGCTGAATGAGGACTTGGTTACATGCAGGATCCAAGCATACCAAAAGCTGGAGACCTCAAAGCTGCTTCTTATATAATGTAAGCAGACCTCATCCCTAAGGCAACTACTGAGCTACTCGAAGAGATTCCACCATGGAGTTGATCACCAGTCTCATAATGGGGAATAACTATATCCAGATGTTCAGCCACTTAAAACCAGGCCCAGCCAAGTTGACACACAATTACCGCAGTTCTACTACAAGAAGAACAGTTTATCAGTTTGGCAATCTCTGGAGTAATAACAGCTTTTTAGGCCATACAGAAACATCCTTACTTCAAAACAGTAACATCAACATAGTTATATCAAAACTGCTACAACAAAAATATAATAATTTAAATTTCACATACCCCACAGAAAAATGATACAGAATATGTGGAGTTATTCTTCTTCTTATTATTATTATTTTGCTATAGAACTCTTTATTAAAGCTAAATCTCACACAGAAGTCCAAATATATGAAAAAGAGATAAAAGATGGTCTTGTAAGAGAAGAACTGAGAAGACTAGAACCCAGAATCTCATAGCAGAGATTCTCTTCACTCCCCAACTCACAACTAGACACATTTCAAAGGCTCGAAGAACTCTAAGAACTTTCTGGGTGTATATGTGTATGTATATATCTATATCTATCTATCTATCTATCTATCTATCTATCTATCTATCTATATATATAATGTTGCAACTGAGTCTAAAGGCACATATGAGTCATTATAAAAGAGATGCTGGAACTGAGTTTAAAGAAACATCTTAGAAGATTTGGTAATTTACCAAATCATATGAGTGGCTCTTAGTTTTCTAGTGCTGCTATAACAGAAATACCACAAGTGAATGGCTTTACCAAATAGCAAGTCATTTTCTCATAGTTTAAGGCTACAAATCTGAGTTCAGGATGCTAGCTCTAGGGGCCACCAGGCATCTGTCAGTTTGTCATACTATGGTAGTTCGAGTGTTGTTGTGAGTTTGGAGGCTATGCAACTGGTATTTCAAATACCAGTAGGGTCACCTATGGTAGATAGGTTTTAGTGGAACTTCCAGACTAAGATTCAGAAGAAACTGAGGACCACCCACTTCTCAAAGAGATGGCCAATGTAAATCTATGAATAGCAGTGAAACACTGTTCAATATGTTACTGGAAAATTTTATGAATAACCCTGAAACATTGTCTGATATACTGCCTGAAGATGAGCCCTGCAGGTCAGAAGGCGCTCAAAATATGACTGGGGAAGAGCTACCTCCACAGAGTAGAGCTGACCTTAATGACGTGGATGGAGTAAAGCTTTTGGGACCTCCATTTGCTGATGAGGCATGACTCAAAATAGGAAGAAATAGCTGCAAACATCCATTAATAAGTGGAACATGGAAGTATGAAGTGTGAATCTAGGAAAATTGTAAGTTGTCAAAAATGAAATGGAACATGTGAAGATTGATATCCTGGGCATTAGTGATCTGTAATGTACTGATTTTGGCCATTTTGAATCAGATAACCATATGATCTACTATGCCAGGAATGACAAATTGAAGAGGAATAGTGTGGCATTCATCTCCACAAAAAAATATTTCAAGATTTATTCTGAGCTACAATACTATCAGTGATAGGAAAATATTCATACACTTACAAGGAAGATCAATTAATACTACTATTGTTCAAATTTATGTACCAACCACCAAAGCCAAACAGGAAGAAATTGAAAATTTTTACTAACTGACCAAGCATGCCATCAGGATGTACTGATTATTACTGGTGATTGGAATGTGAAAGTTGAAAACAAAGAAGAGTCACCAGTAGTTGGAAAATATGGTCTTGGTGATAGAGATGATGCCAGAGATTGTATGATAGAATTTTGTAAGATTAATGACTTATTCATTAGAAATAACTTTTTCAACCACATAAATGGTAGCTATACATGTGGGCCTTGCCCGATGGAATGCACAGGAATCAGATGGACTACATCTGTGGAAAAATGTGGTGGAGAAGTTAAATATCTTTAGCCAAAACAAGACTAAGACCTGACTGTGGAAAGGACCACCAATTTGTCAGATGCAAGTAAAAGTTGAAGTTGGAGATAATTGAAACAAGCCCATGAGAGCCAAAACATGACCTTGATTACATCCCACCTGAATTTAGAAACCACCTGAAGAATAGATTTGACTCATTGAACACCAATGACTGAAAACCAGATGAATTGTGGGATGACATCAAGAACATCATTCATGAAGAAAGCAAGAGGTCATTAAAAAGACAGGAAAGGAAGAAAAGACCAACATGGATGTCAGAAGAGACTCTGAAACTTGCCCTTGAGCAAAGAGTAGCTAAAGCAAATGGAAGAAACGACAAGATAAAAGAGCTGAACAGAAGATTTCAAAGAGCAGTTTGAGAAGACAAAGTCAATTATTATAATGAAACATGCAAAGACCTGGAATTAGAAAACCAAAAGGGAAGAACACGCTAAGCATTTCTAAAGCTGAAAGAACTGAAGAAAAAAATTCAGGCCTTGAGTTACAATATTGAAGGATTCTATGTGCAAAATATACAAGGATGTAGAAAACATCAAAAGAAGATGGAAAGAATACACAGAGTCACTGTACCAAAAACAATTGGTCAATGTTCATCCATTTCAGGAGATGGCATATGATTAAGAACCAATGGTATTTAAGGAAGAAGTTGAAGCTGCACTGAAGGAATTGGTGAAGAACAAGGCTCCAGGAATTGATGGAATACCCACTGAGATGTTTCAACAAACAGATAGCATGTTGGAGGCACTCACTCAGCTATGCCAAGAGATTTGAAAGACAGCTATCTGGCCAACTGACTGGGAGAGATCTGTATTTGTATCCATTTCCAAAGAAAGGTGATCCCACAGAATGTGGAAATTGTCAAACAATATCATTAATATCACATACAAGTAAAATCTTACTGAAGATAATTCAAAAGCAGTTGCAATAGCATACTGACCCGGAAATCCCAGAAATTCAAGCTGGATTCAGAAGAAGATGTGAAAAGAAGGATATCATTGCTGATATCAGATAGATCTTGGCTGAAAGCAAAGAATACCAGAAAGATGTTTACTTGTGCTTTATTGACTATACAAAAATATTCTACAGTGTGGATCATAACAAATTATGGATAACATTGAGAGGAACGGGAAATCAGAACATTTAATCATGCTCCTAAGGAACCTGTGCATAGACCAGGAAGCTGTCATTTAAACAGAACAAGGGGATACCGCATGGTTTAAAATAAGGAAGGAAGTGCATCAGGGTCATAGTCTTTCACTATACTTATTCCATCTATATGCTGAGCAAATAATCTGAGATGATGGACTATATGAAGAAGAACGTGGCATCAGGATTGGAGGAAGAGTCCTTAACAACTTGTGATATGCAGATAATACAACGTTACTTGCTGAAAGAGAAGATGACCTGAACCAGTCACTGATGAAGATTAAAGATTACAGTTTGCAGTATGGAGTACACCTCAATATCAAGGAAGCAAAATTCCCCAAAGCTGGACTCATAAGCAGTATCATGATACATAGAGAAATGATTGAAGTTGTCAAAGAATTCATATTACTTGGTTCCACAATCAACACCAATGGAAGCAACAATCAAGAAATCAGACAACGTATTGCACTGGGGATATATGCTGCAAAAGACATCTTTAAAGTGCTCAAGAGCAAAGATTTCTCTTTGAAGACTAAGGTGTGCCTAACCCAAGCCATGCTGTTTTCAATCACTTCATATGGATGTGAAAGCTGGATAATGAATAAGGAAGACTGAAGAAGAGTTGATGCTTTGAGTTATGTTTTGGTGAAGAATATTGAAAGTACTGTGGACTGCCAGAAGATCTAACAAATCTGTCCTGGAAAAAGTACAACTGGAATCCTCCTTGGGAGCGAGAATGGCCAGACTTCGTCTTACCCCAATTGTTTATGTTGTCAGAAGGGACCATTCCCTGGACAAGGACATCATGCTTGGTAAAGTGGAGGGTCAGCGAAAAAAGGGAAGGCCCTCAATATGATGAATTGACACAGTGGCTGTAGTGATGGGCTCAGTCAGGTATAGCAAGGATTGTGAGGCTGGCCCAGGACTGACTGAGCAGTTTTTCATTCTGTTATACATAGTGTCACTATGAGTCAGAGGCAACTGGACGGCATGTAACAACACAACAGTAGCCCTAAGGTAAGATTCTTGTCTCCTTTCAACATTGGTGGGCCCAGCATTCCTTGAAGGTCTCCATGTGTCTTGGCATCAATTTTACCCTGGGTCTGGGAAGTTTTCAGTGTAGGAACCCTGGGTGCACAGGCCATGGTCCACTCCTGCATTTTTTTTCTTGGTAGTAATGAATTCTCTCCTCTCTACTCCCTTCTTTCTTCTTTTATCTCTTATAAAATAAAAAATATCTGACTCAAACAAGGGTGTGATTTGAGTGAGGGTGGTGACTCAAGATACACCCCACACTAATCCTGTCTCATATAGAGCTTTTACATACATCACAAAATGGAGAATAATCATATCGGATTACAAAATGGAGGACAACCACACAATACTGGCAATCATGGCCTAACCAAGTTAACATATATTTTTGGGCTACACAGTTCAATCCATAATAGTGGCATTTCAAATAAGTAGGAAAGAAAATGAATAGAGAATAAATAAACAACAACTACTTTGGGGATAACCTGGCAAGGAGGGGGACAAAAATAGATCTTTACCATACAAGTTATATCAAAATAAAATTTAAAAAATATTTAAAAGTTTAAATGTTAAATAAAACAATGTTGTTAGGCAAAGGGGCAAGATGGCGGACTAGGCAGAAGGATTGCACAGACCCTCTTCAACAAAGAAAAGGGAAACCAATTAACACAGACACAGAAGA
>NW_006921863.1:3612146-3634535 GCF_000298275.1 Orycteropus afer afer
ACATGAGACAAAGTATATGTGAACTGCTGTATGAAAAGTGAATTTACTCTGTAAATCTTCACCCAAATCCTAATAAAAAACAAAAAAAAAAACAATGTTGTTAGAAAAAATACATTCTATAATAAATATGTCTATGTTCTTAGAAGACTGAAAGACTTTGTAAGCATAAATGCAAAGCCAGAAACCTTGAAAGAGAAGATTGACAGATTTGACCCATATCAACATTTAAATTTGCTATGTAGAAAGCAAAACATTAAAAAAAGTGCAGAAAGTAAGAGAAAGAACACAAACTGAGAAAACATATTTGCAATATAATATATAAATGAATCATGCAACTCAATAGGAAAAAAGATAACTATTTTATTAGAAAAATGGGCAAATTATGAAGAGACAATACACTATGGAGAAGTTCAAATGGGCAATAGAGTTAGGAAAAGATCTCCAACCTAACAAATAAACAAATGTCTACAAATTAAACTGAAAATAAGATTTGACTTCTCTCCTAAAACATTGAAAAGATATTTTTAAAAGAGAGAGATCACCAGAAGAATGAGATGGTGCCCGTCTACCACTGGCGACTCCTCTGAAAGGGATTACAATAGGAAGTACCAGACAGAGTTGGAGAAAAATGTGGAACAAAACTTAAAATCATAAAAAAAAAAAAAGACCAGGCTTACTGGTCTGATAGAAACTTGTGGAACCCCCAAAACTATGGCCCTTAGTCGCCCTTCAAGCTAGAAATTGAAACCATCTCCTCCAAGGCCCAAGTTTAAGCTAAATGGTAGGTCTATGAGGTGAACAATAACACCAGGGAGGCACTCATTCATAGTCAATCAACCATAGGAGATCAAAAGGGCAGCATTTGGCCAGGGATAAACCTCAGAAGGCAGGAAGGGATAAGAAAGCAGGACAAAGGGAAATGGTGAACACAGGAAGGAAGTGAAAAAAGTGTTTTTACATTATGGGGATTGCAATGAATGTCACAAAATACGTACAAATTGTTGGATAGAAAACCAATTTTCTCTGTAACCTTTCACTCAAATCACAGTGCTAAAATAAATAAATAAATATAGAGAGAATGACAATGCCCAGCATTAGCAACTGTGTGGTACAGTCATCATTACAGCTCACATTTATTGAGTGCTTACTCTGTACTATGTTCTATCTTGTTTTCACATGGGCTTTTCTCATTCAGGGAGCTCTGGTGGTGCAGTGCCTAAGGCATTTGACTGCTGACCAGAAGGCTGGAGGTTCAAACCCACCAGCCACTCTTCAGAAGGAAGATTGGACAATCTACTTCCATAGAGATATCACCTTGGAAACCCAAGGAGTTAGAATCGACTTGATGACAGTGAGTTTAGTTTGAGATTTTGGTTTTTCTCATTCAATCCCCACAACCACTCAACAAGGTAGGTAATGTTATCCATGTTACAGAAATGTCACTAGGGCCTGAACCAAAAAAAAAACAAAAACAAAAAAACAAACTCATAGAGACACCTCCTGGGGTTTCTGAGGCAGTATCGCTAAGGAGGTAGATTGCCAAATCTTCCTTCTGAGGAGTGGCTAGTGGGTTTGAACTGCCACCCTTCTGGTTAGCAGTCGGGCCTGGAAAAGTTAAATAAGTTTCCAAGTGTCTTATAGCTGTGCATGGCAGAGCCACATCTTGGACCCAGCATATTGATGCTGAGGTTCACATTCCTGACCATTATACTATTCATAAACACTGGTTGAAATGTAAATTTAGGAAAAGTGTGGAACTTTTCTAGAGGACAAGTTATTACTAAGAAGTAAAGGTGTAGACCTATTAAGGAAATGCTGGTGTTTATCCTAAAAAGTGAACTGGATAAGTTCACAAGGATGTTGATATTTCCACAAAGGCTTTTTGCAACACTTTAATAATATGGTGGTGATAGTGGTAGAAGTAGGAGTAGAAATTTGCAACCTAAGTATTTATTACTTGTCTGTCCATTTTTTGTACTATGGTGTCTTGCATGTTGCTGTGATGGTGGAGGCTATGCCTTTCCTTTTGTAAGCACTTCTCTTTTGATGACTATTTTTTTTTTTTTTAAATATTTAACAGGTTGCCTCTTTTGCACTCTTTGCAAAGAACCAAAGGAATGAAAAACTAAAGCAGAACCTATTTATTTACCACCCTATGCTGATATTTGAAATATCAGCAGGATACTCATGGTAGATAGGTTTCAGTGGAGCTTCCAGACTAAGGCAGGCTAGAAAGAAAGACCTGGCAATCTTGTTCTAAAAATTAGCCAATAAAAACCTGATGGATCACAATAGAGCATTTTCTAACTTGCTTGCTTTAATCATGTCATCTAGTGGAATCAATTGCTGGAGGAGGATATCTTGTTGATGAAGTAGAGGGCCAAGGGGCGTAAAGAAGACACATGCAAGATGGATTGGCAAAATAGCTAAAACAATGGACTTAAACATGCTGGTGATCGTATGGACGAAGTAGAACTTGCCAACATTTTTTTCTGTTGTACATAAGGTCTATATGAATCGGAGTCAACTTGACAGGAACTCTATCAATCTATCTATCGATAGATCTATCATCTATCTATCTATCTATCTATCTATCTATCATGTCTGACAACCAGAACTGCTTAAATAAATTGATATATTAATATATTTGAATACAATGTAACTGTTTACAATGGTCTCATGTGATCTGGCCCATTCTTAATCTCTAGTTTCTTCTCTACAGGTTGCCACTCCCTCAACATGCTCCAGTCACTAGCTTTTTACTAGCTATTCCCTTTGCCTGTGTTATCTGCTTCCTATTTCTTCACCTCCTTTAATTCTCTGATCCAATGCCATCTTCTCAATAAGGCAAACCATGAACATAGTATCTTAGTGACATCTACTCCCTCACTTAGTTTTCCTGGTTCTTCTTACCATACTTGATATCACCTGACAGCTCTTATCAACTCGCATCATACTCACTCATGACCATTGAGTCATTTCCAACTCATAGTGACCCCTTTGGATTTCTTAGGCTGTAAAACTTTACAGAAGCAAATTGCCTCATGTTTCTTCTGCAGAGCAGCTGGTGGGTTCCAACCACTGACATTTTGGTTAACAGCCAAGTGCCTTAACTACTACATCACCAGAGCTCCTTCTCATTATACTGTTGTTGCTGTTATGTGCCATCGAGTCGGACCTGACCCATAGCGACCCCTCCTTGGGTTGCTGAGGCAGTATCACTACAGAAGTAGATTGCCCCATCTTCCTTCCAAGGAGTGGCTGGTGGGTTTGAACCGCCAGCCTTCTGGTTAGCAGTCAAGTGTCATAGGCACTATGCTACCAGAGGTCCCTCTCCTTATACTATATGTTACTTATTTATACATCTACTCTACTGTCTGACCCTCTATGCAAAAATATAAACTTCTAAAGGGCAGGGACCTTTGTCTGTTTTGAAGAGTTGTTAGTGTAAAATAGGAGCTGAATTAACATTTGTTATATAAAAGAATGAATGGATGCAGACTTTATGTTTATTGATATGTAAAGAAGTTCATTATAATTTTTTTATGTTAAAAAGTTAATATTTTAATTAGCATAAGGAGGGAGGCTATATCAAAATGTTAAACTCATTGCTTTTGACTTGATTGTCACTCATACCAATCCTATAGGACAGAGAAGAACTGCCCTATAGAGTTTCCTAGCCCATAATCTTTCTGGAAGAAGACTGGTACATCTTTCTTCCATGGAGCAGCTGGTGGGTTTGAACATGTGACTTTTTGGTTAGCAGCCAAGCACTTAAATACTGCACTACTAGGGCTCCTTACATCAAAATGTTACTTCTGGTTATTTCTTAATGATGGGACTACCAGGAATTTTTAACGTTTTGCTATGTATCTTCTTATATAGTTGAAATAGCTTATAATGCACATACTACTTTATAAATCAAAAAAATAATAAAGGGATATGAATTGAAAGCTAAGAAAGCAAATGAGGAATGCAGCAGCATCTTATATTGCATATTTTTATTACACACAAGGAAGAAAAGTGGATAGAAGAAAAGCCAGAGTGTAAAATGAGTCAGATTGAGGCAAATCTGAGAACCCCTTAGCGACTCAGAAGTGAGAGAGATAAGGTTCCAAGTGAGAATGAAATCAGCAGCTAACATTTATCCCACATTTGCTCTTTCTCTTCTCACACAGGCTTCAGCATCCAGGGCAGACAAAGGGCGATAACTGTTGGTGACAGGCTGTTTGTCAGCCTCGGTCTCTGTGGAAACAAGGTGAAATGGGAAATAGGATATTTTAGTATTTAGGCTGCAAATTCATCAGAAGTGAGATGCCCTGTGCTGTGTCTAGCTATTACTTTTGTCAAGCCTTTCTTTTTGTAAGCACTTCTCTTTTGATGACTAATTTTTTTTTTTTTTTTTTTTTTTTAATATTTAACAGATTGGCTCTTTTGCACTCTGCAAAGAACCAATGGAATGAAAAACTAAAGTAGCATCTATTTATTTACCTCCCTATGCTGAAAACATCATTTTGCAAAGTTACCATGAAACTTTCCTCTAGACGCCATGTTACAGAATAAATTGAGGTAGTCAGTGCACTAATTTTTCAGTCTTTACTGGATTTAACTCTACACTGGTGTTTTTATTGTGTTTGCTGTTACATTACCTTGGGATATCAGTCTTGGAGGCAAAGGCAGGTGATGTTTCATATTGCTTTATTTTCTGCAGCTCTCAGAGCATTGTCCTTGAAGTGGTTTGAAGTGGCTCAACACCAAAGTTCTTCAGCTGTCACTGCTGCTCCTAAGGGAAAAGGGTACAGGTACCATCATGGAACTTGCAACAGGGGAACACTTTTTGGTTAGAGTCCTTGCAGTAAGTTATTCTCATCAAATGAAGGACTTGAAATACCCAAGACTGTCCACTGAAATTCAATACTGGGCCACAGAGAAGCATTAACTAGATAGGGAGACAAAGAGGACTGTATCACATCTGAGTAGGCAGACCATCAACATTTGGTTGAATATAAAGGAGAGAATCAGAGATTTTTATGGAGGTCTATTGGCTGGCGAGTTTGGCTGGGAGCTCTGGTGGCATAGTGCCTAAGGCATTTGACTGCTAACCAGAAGTCTGGCTGTTCAAATCCACCAGCCACTCCTTGGAAGGAAGACTGGGCAATCTACTTTCATACAGATACTGCCTCGGAAACCCAAGCAGGGGTTGCTATGAGTTGCGACCACCTTGATGGCAGTGACTTGGGTTTTGGTTACTGGTGGTGCAAAAAGCTAAAGCCTTGGTTGCTACCTGAAAGGTTGGAGGTTCGAGTCCACCCAGAGATGCCTCAGAAGAGAGGCTTGGAAATATACTTCCAAAAATCAGTCATTGAAACCCTATGGAGCGTGGTGTTGTCATAAGTCAGAATCAACTTGATGGCAAGTGGTTTAGATTACTAAACTCAGATCATAAAGATTATTTTTTGGTGCAAGCAAAATCTAAAAGCTATCTGATAGAAATCACTGGGGTCTAATATATAAAGTTAGTAGGCAATATTTCTACATAAATATTTGTATATTTGCTATAAGCATGTCTAGACATATAATAGAGCTAACAAGGGGCAAAGTTATGACAACCTCATGGCCACAGTTGGACCTGTGGGTTCAAGACCATGGTCACAGGGGACATTAAGCTCAACTGGCATAACATACTACACAAAAATATTGTTCTATATATTTGTTCAGATCTTACCTTGGGTGAGTCATGACTGGAGACTTAAAAGCTTGTAAGCGGCCAAGTACAGATCACAGAAGAATGAAGATTACAAATTGTCAAACCCTCAGAAAGGGATCAGTGAAGGAGATCCTAGATAGGTGGGAGAACAATGTGGAACAAAACTCAAAATCATAAAAGGAAAAAAAAAAAAAAAGACCAGTTCTACTGGTCTGATAGAACCTGGTGAGACCCCTAAGACTATGTCTTCCAGTTACCCTTCAGGACTGGAACTGAACTCACTCCTGTGGTTTCCAGCCAAACAACAGACAGTCATATAGGGTGAACATTTACATTGAGTAGATACACTCCTTCGAGCAATCAGTTGTGGGAGAAGAGAAGGGCAGTGTTTGCACAGGGAACTGGCACAGGGGGCAGGAAGAAAATAAGTAAATAAATCACTGGGGTCTAAAGTGACAGATGGACATCAGAGTGAAGAATGATTTAGGGTACACAAGAAGGTTCCTGTTGTTATGTGCCGTCGAGTCGGACCCAACTCATACTGACCTCTCCTTGGGTTTCCAAGGCGGTATCACTATGATAGTAGATTGCCCAACCTTCCTTCCAAGGAGTGACTGGTGGGTTTGAACCACCAACATTCTGGTTAGCAGTCAAATGCCTTAGGCACTATTCTACCAGAGCTCCTAGAGTGTTCCTAGAACTTAGAAGAAGAGAAGCCCCAACTGGGCCAGCACCTCTCTGGACATTTTGGTTAAGTGTCATCAGTATTTCTCTGGTGAACAGAATCTGGAGGCTGATCTCAGAACTCACTGTATATCCTTTCAAGCATGTCTAATAAGCTGCTGATTTATTCTAGAGTTCTCCTTCAGTGATTCTCAGCAAACATATTCTATAATACCTGCAGAATCTTTGTCGGCATTATAAAATAATAGATCAATACTATTTTTAAACACAATTTTCATGAACATTTTTGACAACTTTTATTTCTAATTATAATAATCCTTCAAAGTTCATATTTACAGGACCAAGATCAGCATGACAGGTAAGTTAGGTATTCACCAAAGGTACAACATTTTAGGGGGCATAAAAAATTTAGTAATCAAGATAAACAGTATTTCAATGTATTGTTTTTAAAACATCAAAATACAAAAACTTCATGACAAGATATCATACTTTAAAATAAAAAAAGGCTGTGTTTGTTTTCCAACCATGCACTATTGTGCACTGAGAACCACCATTCTCAATCAGTACTGTCCATACCAATCAGGCATAAGAGGGTTGATAATGGAATGCAAATAGATTGGGCAGTGTAAGCCTTTAGAGGTATTCATGTTTTGTTTATTTGTTTGTTTTTTACAGGAGAACTTTTGTTAACTTTTTCTAATTAGTTTCAATTGTAAGAGGAGACTTTGATACATGTATGTAGGAGCACACATTCTTCCATTTGTATTCGGCTTCAACATGGATTGTCGGGGCCCTGAAAATTACTGCTAACACTTTTCTGAAGCTCAGGGAAGTGAATTAACTTGCCTAAGGTTACATAAGCTGGTGAATGTTCCGGTTGGAATTCCATCCCAGATAGGTTTCCCTCCATTGCTCATGCCACATTACACACACAATAGCTAATTAACTATTGGGGGCAACATTCCTTCATATTTGGAAATTCTGGCTTCTAAATCCACAAAACCATGTAAGCAGCATCTGTTAAACACTGGTCATTCCTGTTACTCTTGAAAGTGTCTGGAGAAGGCCTGGGACTCCAACACAAATCCTTTCTCCTTGATGCATTATAAAAATGAAATCAAGTTTTTTATACACCATAATGTGATAATGGTTGGAAGAGTGTCAAATTTAAGCTCGTTTCCATTTGGACGTTCTAATTCTCTAACATTCCTTCTGTCCTGCTCTCCTCACCTAAAGGTCAGAACAGTGATGTTCCAATTTGGCAGTTTGAAGCTAGCAATTTCCATAATTATTACATAATTAAGAGTTTCCTCATTCCTCCTTCCATCACCTCTGTGCACATGTCGATCTCTTCCATTAAAAACTGTACACTTGCCTTGTTTCCTGGTATGTCTGCTTCCTTTTCCCTCATCAACATTATTGTCTAGTGCAATACTCTGCACAAATCAGGTGCTTCATAAATGCTCATCAAAGCTAAAAATAGAAAAGGTTTCACTGTGTCTTCCTAAGGAGATGTGTAGGGAACATACAAACATGTACAGGTCTATTTAGAATTCATAAAAAAGCTGTAATAACCCACTCATTTTTATCATCTTTGTATTGTTGTTGCTGTTAGGTGCCACTGAGTCAGCTCGGATTCATAGCAACCCTATGTACAACAGGACAAAACACTGCTCAGTTTTGTGCCAGCCTCGCATTCCTTGGGATACCTGAGCCCATTGTTGTAGTCACTGTGTCAATCCATCTTGTTGAGGACTTTCCCCTCTTTCATTGACCCTCCACTTTACCAAGCATGCTATCCTTCTCCAGAGAATGGTCCCTTCTTACAACATGACCAAAGTAGGTGAGAAGTCTGGCCATTCTCGCTTCCAAGGAGGATTCCAGCTACACTTCTTCCAGGAGAGATTTGTTAGTTCCCTAGGCAGTCCATAGTACATTCAGCATTCTTTCCCAACACCACAACTCCAAAGCATTCACTCTTCTTCGATCTTCCTTATTAATTGTCCAGCTGTCTCACACATATGAGGGTATTGAAAATATTGTGGCTTGTGTCAGGTGCATCTTAGTCATCAAAGAGATATTTTTGCTCTTCAGCACTTAAAACAGGTCTTTTGCAGAAGATTTGGCCAGTGCTAGCCACTCCTCAGAAGGAAGGTTGGGCAACCCTACTTCCGTAGTGATACTGCCTCGGAAACCCAAGGAGGGGTCGCTATGAGTCGGGGCCGACTCGACGGCACATAACAACAACAACAACAACAATACTTCATCTAATATCTTAACTGCTGCTTCCATTGGTGTTGATTATAGAACCAAGTAATATGAAATACTGGACAACTTCAAGCTTTTCTCCATTTATCGTGATGCTGCTTGTTGGTCCAGTTGTGAGGATTTTTTTCTTTATATTGAGGTGTAATCCATACTGCAAACTGTAGTCTTCAATCTTCATCAGTAAGTTCTTCAAGTCATCTACACTTTCAGCAAGCAAAGTTGTGTCATCTTCATATTGCATATTGTTAATGAATCTTCTTCCAATCCTGATGCCACATTCTTCTTCTTATAGTCCAGCTTCTTGTATTATTTGCTCAGCATATAGATTGAATAAGTATGGTGAAAGGATACAACCCTCATGCACTCCCTTTCTGATTTTAAGCTATGCAGTATCGCCTTGTTCTGTTTGAACAACAGCATCCTATTCTATGTACCATTTCCTCATGTGCACAATTAAGTATTCAGGAATTCCCATTCTTCTCAATGTTATCCATAATTTGTTATGATCCACACAGTTGAATACCTTTGCATAGCTGATACAGACCAAGTAAACATCTTTCTGTTATTCTTTGCTTTCAGCCAAGATCCATCTGACATCAGTGTTTATATTGCTCATTCCACGTTCTCTTCTGAATCTAGCTTGCATTTCTGGAAGTTCTCTGTCACTATATTGTTGAAATCTTTGTTGCATTATCTTCAGCAAAATTTTACTTGCATGTGATATTAATGATATTGTTCGATAATTTCCGCATTCTGTGGGATCACTTTTCTTTGGAATGGGTACAAATAAGGGTCTCTTCTAGTCAGCTGGACAGTTAGCTGTCTTCCAAATTTCTTGGCACAGATGAGTGAATGCCTCTAGCGGGACATCCGTTTGTTGAAACATCTCAGTGGGTAGTCCATCAATTCATGGAGCCTTGTTTTTTTGCCAAATCCTTCATTGCAGCTTTGACTTCTTCCTTCAATACCATTGGTTCTTGATCCACCATTGATTCATTGCCACCTCCTGAAATGGATGGAGATCAAACAATTCTTTTTGGTCCAGTGACTCTGTGTATTCCTTCTATCTTCTTTTGATGTTTCCTGCATCATTCAATATTTTGCCCATGGAATCTTTCAATATTGCAACTCGAGGCTTGAATCTTTTCAGTTCTTTCAGCTTGAGAAATGCTGAGTGTGTTCTTCCCTTTTGATCTTCTAACTCCCAGTCTTTGCACATTTCATTATAATAATTGACTTTGTCTTCTCAAGCTGCTCTTTGAAATCTTCTTTTAGCTCTTTCATCTTGTCATTTCTTCCATTTGCTTTAGCTATTCCCTGTTCAAGACCAAGTTTCAGAGTCTTTTCTTACACCCCTTCTTCTCCTCACAGATGTAGTTGATCTGATTCCTGTGTACTTCATCTGGTGAAGTCCACATGTATAGCCACCATTTATGTTGTTGAAAAAAGGTATTTGCAATGAATAAGTCATTGGTCTTGCAAAATTCTACCATGCGATCTCCAGCATCATTTCTGTCACCAAGAACATATTTTCAAAGTATTGGTGTTTCCTCTTTGTTTCCAACTTTCTCATTCCAATCACCAGTAATAATCAACATGTCTTGATTATGTGTTTGGTTAATTTCAGAGTGCAGAAGTTGGTAAAAATCTTCAATTTCCTCATCTTTGGCTTAGGTGATTGGTGCATAAATTTGAATAATAGTATTAACTGGTCTTCCTTGTAGGGGTATGTATATTATTCTATCACTGACATTGTACTTTAGGACAGATCTTGAGATGTTCTTTGTGACAATAAATGCCACACCATTCCTCTTCAATTTGTCATTACCAGCATAATAGATCATATGGTTGTCTGATTCAAAATGGCAAAAAGCAGTCCATTTTAGCTCATTAATGCCTTGGATATCAATCTTCACGCATCCCATTTCATTTTTGATAGCTTCTAATTTTCCTGTATTCATACTTTGTACATTCCATGTTCCAATTATTAATGGATGTTTGCAGCTGTTTCTTCCCATTTTGAGTCATGTCACATCAGTAAATGGAAGTCACAAAAGTTTTACTCCATCCATGTTGTTAAGGTTGATTCTGCTCTGAGGAGGCAGCTCTTCCCTAGTAGTATTTTGAATGCCTTCTGACCTGAGGAGCTCATCTTACAGCACTATGTTGGACAAAGTTTCAGGGCTATTCATAAAATTTTCCAGTAATATATCAGACAGTGTTTCACTGCCATTCATAAAGTTTTCACTGGCCAATTCTTTGAGAAGTGGATGGCCCCTTCCTTCTTCTGAGTCTGTTTTATTCTGGAAGCTCCACTGAAACCTGTCCACCGTGGGTGACCCTGCTGGTATTTGAAATACCACTGGCACAGCCTTCCACCTCACAGCAACAAGGAAGCCACCACAGTAGTACAAATTGACAGACGAGTGGTAGTATCTTTGTATTAGCTACTTCAAAAACAGCATTTTCTTACCATAAATATGTATGACTTAGATAATATAAAAAACAGCAGAGCTATTTATGACCAAAACTAAAAATTAGCTAAATTAAGTTGCTGAAACTATTATTCAAATTGCCTTGCATTCAGACACCTAATTAAGAGATGATGTGCACAGTGATGCAGTATATGAAATTCCACTTTAAAATAAATTTATTAGCTGTAGTTTAAAACATTGCTTGAAGTCACTTTATGAAATTGAAGCATGTTTTATAACTTAATTTCCATCAGTTTATCATCTAGTAATGGTAAGCTAGCTTGTGGGTTAATTTACTTCAAGGAGAAAAGCAGGTATTAGCTCTGCATAGCAGGACTTTGGAGTTTTCTTTTGTTTTAAAATCAAGACTTTTTCTCTTTGCAGATCTCAGTGGGGGTTTAGTTGCTTAGTAACCTTGAACTGATGGGGGCTCTTATACCCCTGAGGAACCTGCATGTGAATGAGACAGCTGTCAGCTTCACTGTACTCAGAGGATTTCCCATGCAGAGAGCTCCAAGCGAAAATACCAGAACTGCAGAGGCCCTGGCATTCTGGCTTACTTAAATATGTCCTCCAGCCTATTACATACTTTTTCACACATAGAATCATTTGTTGGCAGTCTGGAAACATAACACCACTCAAGAAATGGAGGCCAAACTATCGGTAAGAAACTTCTTGTCCATATTCAGTCTCACAATGTGTGTGGTAAGCAGCTGAATGATTTATCTTGTTCTCCAATGTCTGTTTTGGTTCCCAAGTTATGTGTTGCTTCCCTTTGGATAGAAATCATCTGTTGTTCTGCTTACAGCATGTTACAAGCATTTGAAATTCAATGCTAATAGAAAGGGAACACTTTTTTTTCCCTCATTGTTTCTGTTTTCCATATATATATATATATATATATATATAGATAGATAGATAGATAGATAGATATTTTTTGCAAAATTTGGTTCAGATAATAAATTAAAAATATCAAATGTTAACAATACAGGAAAACAAAACTTGAATAATGGAAGTAAACATTATTGCAGGCTTACAGTGGGTGAGACACTATGTTTTAGATATATTTCCTCATTTAATTGTCACAATGACCCATTGAAATCGTGTGTGTGTGCATGCGCGTATGTGTGTGTATGAAAGAGAGAGAAAGAACATTGGGAGGAGGGATCATTATTAAGATCTGTTTTACAGATTGGTACCTGACGCTTAAAGATAAAAAGAAACCTTGAAAGTCACTTTATATCTACAGCTAATGAATGGCAGGACTAGGATTGAAGCCAGGCAGTCTTAATCACTATGTCACACTCTATTACTGAAACTACTCTAAATTAGTTCAGTGACAGTTAAGTTATCTACAGCAGACATTGTTAACATATGCAATGTAGTTCTCAAGTATTAAAAAGTAAAATAAAAAGTCAGTTGGGCTCTTGGACCAATGATTAGAAGAGTGGTTGCTTTGTGTTCATCTCCAGGAGAATGTGATTCATCAAGAAGGTTGAGAACACTATCACTTTGCAATAACACAGCCTTACATTTTGACAAAATATTGGACCATTGGAATTATCCCTGAATAACTTTAAAGCATTTCTTATCTAGAAACACATGTTTATTGGTCCCTCTGAGAGAGAAAAGAAGAAGGGGAAAGGTCATGGAGATGGTGTGAGGAGGACCTTAGGGAAAGAGACCAATCAGGGCTTCTCTCTGTCTTGGTAGAAATGAAATGAGCTCAGTGTTGCTTTTGTTCTTGCTCTAAGCTATTTGACATCCTTTTCTTCTCTCTCCTTGTTTCTATTAACTTCCCTTGGGGCAGAATGATAGCCACAACAGCCAATTAGGGCAAGAATGAAAGAAGAAGGTGCTTCACAGCCCCTTCATCTTCCTGGAGAAACGATTGCCTCTGTTAGAAGGTGGTTTTAATTGCCCTTATTCCCTTTTTATTCCTTCCCATTATTCTCCTTTTGATCACTGCCCTCTCAATCAAGCTCCTTGGCCTAAAGCTAGTGAGTTACCAGGAAACCAGAAAAGCACTAATAAGATCTCACCCACGTGGTTTGAATTAATACACAGGGAAAACCTGAGTGTTCTGGGATTAGCTAGCTCTCCTGTCTAAGCCTCCCATTGACAACAGTGTTTCTCAAGTGTGCACCTTGTACCACCTGCATCAGGGTCACCTGAAGAGCTTGTTATAAAGGCAGATTCATGGGCAACACTTCACACTCAGATATTCTGAAGGTGGAAATGGGAAATCAACATTTTATAAAGTTTGCCTGGTAATTCTTAAATATAGTTTGAAAACCATGGAGTTGCAACTTGCAATGTGCTTTAACATACATTACCCAGATTCTCCAGAGACTTATTTGCAGATGCTCTTTGCTACACTGCTGAAGTTTCCTTCAGTTTCCAGTTAGTCTAATACCTCGAAATCAGTAGATCCTTTTGTAAAGAAGACCTAATAAACTAGAGTCTATTTCTTTACCAAAGATGACAATAAAAGAAGCATAAAACAACCTTAAAAAATTTTCAACACAAGAAATCATGATTCCTAATGGAGAATCTACCATGAAGGGTCTTAATCTTATTATCCAGGGCTTTGAACTGTTTGATTTCAGTTAGACCCCCGGGTAAATTTGCATTTCACTCCCAGATATACTGATTCAGAACCTACATTTCAACAAAATCCCTAGGTGATTTTTGTGGAAGGAAGATGGGGCAATGTACTTCCTTAAAGAAAGATTTGCAGCCTCAGAAACCCAGAGGGGGTTGCTATGAGTCAGTATTTGACTCAATGGCAGTGAGTTTGTTTTTCAGTTTTTAGGTGATTTTTATAGATCGCCTGGTGCAGGACCAGGTAGTGTTTCTCTGTTGTATATAGGGTTGCTATGAGTCAGACACAAGTCAACACCACCTAACAGCAGGTGATTTCAGGGATATTGTTAAAATGTTGTTTCTGACTCAGTATATCTGAGGTGGAAATGCAAAATTCTTAGCATGGAGTTGAACCAAAATGAACTGGTTCAAAAGCCTGGCCTTACCTGACTCTTTAAATATAATGCCTGGAGCAAGACTGCTTGCTTCAGTTCAAACCCAGATTCTTTCCTTAGCCTCAGTTTCCTCATCTACAAAATGCTGTTATTATTAGCTACTATCCAGTTACCTCAAATCATGTGACCTCATACACAATGGCATGAAATGCTGCCTGGACCTGCACCATCCCCATGATTAGTTGACTATCATGCAATCATACTATTGTAATCCCCATAGAGTTTTCACTGGCTGATATTCAAAAGTAGATCACAAGGCCTTTTTTCTTAATCTATCTTACCCTGGAATCTTGTTGAAACCTGTATAGCATCACAGAAACATTCAAGTATCCCTGGTCTCCCATATGAAAGGAGAGAATTCTGTCATTGCCTCTATGCATAAAATGTTATTGGTGTTAGGTGTCATTGAGCTGGTTTCAATTCATAGTGACCCTATGTACAACAGAATGAAACACTGTCCAGTCCTGCACCATCTTCACAATTGTTGTCATTGTTGGCTCCATTGTCACAGCCACCATGTCAATTCATCTTGTTGAGGGTCTTCCCTTTTTTCACTGACCCTCTACTTTGCCTGGCATGATATCCTTCTCCAGGGACTGGTTCCTTTTGACAACGTGACCAGAGTATGAGAGATGAAGTCTGGCCATTCTCGCTTCTCAGGAGCATTCCATCTGTACTTCCTCCAAGACAGATTTATTTGTTCTTCTATCAGGCCATGGTACATGTAATATTCCTCACCAACAATACAATTCCAGTGTATCAATTCTTCTGCAGTCTACCTAATTTGTTGTCCAGCTCTCATATACATACAAGGTTATTAAAAATACCATGGCTTAGGTCATGCAGATGTTAGTTTTCAAAGTGACATCTCTACTATTAAACACTTTAAGGAAGTCTTTTGAAGCATATTTGGCCAATGCAATATGTCGTTTCATTTCTTGAGTACTGCTTCCATATTTACTTAGATCCATTGATTGTGAATCCAAGTAAAATGAAATCCTTGACAACTTCAATTTTTTCTCCCTTTATCATGATCTTGCTTATTGGTTCAGTTATGAGAATTTTTTGTTTTCTTTTTGTTGTGGTGTAATCCATATTGAAGACTGTAGTCTTTGATCTTCATCAGTAAGGGCTTCAAGTCTTCACATTCAACAAGCTAGGTTGTGTTATCTGCATATCTCACTTTGTTAATGAGTCTTCCTCCAATTTTGATGCCAAGTTCTTCTTCACATAGTCCAACTTCTATATATGTGCAAAAAAAGGTAATAAAGTGCTTACCTAATAGGGTTGTGTCCCTGGAGGATGGCCTCGAACCTAAGGCAGTCACCTGCCAAGCGCAAGGCTGGTGGTTCAAACCCACCAGCTGTTCCCTGCCACATAGACTGGGCCATCTCTTTAGGAGCTCTGGTAGTGTAGTGCCTAAGGCACTTGACTGCTTACCAGAAGCTGGGGGTTCAAACCCACCAGCCACTCCTCAGGGGGAAAGTTGGGCAATCTATTTCCATAATGATGCCACCTCGGAAACCCAAGGAGGGGTCGCTATGAGTTGGGTCTGACAACGGCACATAACAACAACAACAACAATAAGGTTGTTGTTAAAATTAAGTAAGTTGATACCAACAAAGTGTCTTGGATGATAACAACAGCTAGTTAACAAAGTTTGCAGATAATGTCATGTTAAAAAGCTACAATTAAACAAATCCACATGGGTCACAGAATTATAGTGTATAAAATTCAAGCATTATCGTCATCCTTAATTATCTTTGATAAACATGTAAGAATAACTATTAAAAGAACTGAATGTGAAGAAATATCATAGTGCATCTTACATCCAACAGGGTTATCCATGGTGGAGAGATTTCAGTGGAGCTTCTAGGCTTAGACAGACTCGGAAGAAGGAAGAGGCCATCCACTTCTCAAAGAATTGAACAGTGCAAACCTTATGAACAGTAGTATAACACTGACTGATATATTACTGCAAAACTTTATGAATAGCCATGAAACATTCTCCAACATAGTTCTGGCAGAGGAGCCCATCCGTTCAAAAGGCACTCAAAATTTGACTAGGGAAGAGCTGACTCCTTGGGATAGAGACAACCTTAATGATATGGATAGAGTAAAGCTTCTGGGACCTCCATTGGCTGCTATGGCATGACTCAAAATTAGCAGAAACAGATGCAAACATCTATTAATAATTGGAACATGGAATGTACAAAGTATGAATCTAGGAAAATTGGAAGTTGTCAAAAATGAAATGCAACATATAAAGATTGACATCTGAGCCATTAGTGAGCTGAAATGGATTGTTTTTTGCCATTTTGAATCAGACAAACATGTGATCTACTATGCCAGGAATGACAAATTGAAGAGGAATAGTGTGACATTCATTGACACAAAGACTGTCCTGAAATACAATGCTGTCAGTGATAGGATAATATCCTTACACCTACAAGGAAGACCAGTTAACACTACTATTATCCAAATTTATGCACCAACCAACAAAGCCAAAGATGAGGATATTGAAGATTTCTAACAACTTCCGCAGTCTGAAATTGATCGAACATGCAATCAAGATGTATTGACTATCACTGGTAACTGGAATGCAAAAGTGGGAAACAAAGGAAGAGTTACCAGTAGTTGGAAAATATGACCAACTATAGAAATAATGCTGAAGAGAACATGATAGAATTTTTCAAGATCAATGAATTATTCATTGCAAATACTGTTTTTCTACAACATAAGTGATGACTATACACGTGAACTTCACCAGATGGAATACACAGGAATCAGATTGACTACTTCTGTGGCAAGAGGCAATGGAGAAGTTCAATATCTTCAGCCAAAACAAGGCGAGGAGCTGTTTGTGGAACAGACCATCTACTGCTCTTAGGCACGTTCAAGTTGAAGATTGAAGACAATTAAAACAAGTCCATGAGAGCCAAAATATGACCTTGATAATATCCCTCCAAAATTTAGAGATCATTTAAAGAATAGATTTGATGCACTGAACACGAAAGACGTAAAACCAGAGGAATTGTGGGATGACATCAAGAACACCAGCCATGAAGAAAGTAAAGACTTAAAAAGACAGGAAAGGAAGAAAAGACAAAAATGGATGTTGGAAGAGACTCTGAAACTTACTCTTGAGTGGAGAGTAGCAAATGGAAGAAATGACAAGATAAAAGAGCTGAACAGAAGATTTCAAAGAGCTCAAGCAGGTAAAGCCAATTACTACAATAAAGTGTGTAAAGATCTGGAGTTAGAGAACCAAAAGGGAAGAAGATGCTCAGCATTTCTCAACCTGAAAGAACTGAAGAAAAAATTCAAGCCTTGAGTTGCAGTATTGAAAGTTTCTATAGGCAAAATATTGAATGATGCAGGAAATATCAAAAGAAGATGGAAGGAATACACAGAGTTACTGTCTCAAAAAGAATTGGTCAATCTTCATCCATTTCAGGAGGTGGCATATGATTAGGAACTGATAGTATTGAAAGAAGAAATTGAAGCTGCACTGAAGGAATTGGCAAAGAACAGGTCTCCATGAATTGACAGGAATACCCATTGAGATGTTTCAACAAATGGATGCCGCACTGGAGGCACTGACTTGGTTATGTCAAGAGATTTGGAAGACAGCTACCTGGGTAACTGACTGGAAGAGATCCATATTTGTACCCATTCCAAAGAAAGATGATCTCACAGAATGTGGAAATTATCAAACAATATTATTAATATCACATGCAAGTAAAACCTTACTGAAGATAATTAAAAATTGGTTGCAGCAGTATATTGACAGAGAACTTTCAGAAATACAAGCTGGATTCAGAAGAGTACATGGAATGAGGGATATCATTGTTGATGTCAGATGGATCTTAGCTGATAGCAAAGAATACCAGAAAGATTTTTAAGTTTTATTGACTATGCAGCAGCATTAGATTGTGTGAATCACAACAAATTGTGTATAACATTGAGAAGAATGGGAATTACAGAACACTTGATTGTACTCATGAGGAACCTGTACATAGATCAGGAGGCAGTCATTCCAACAGAACAAGGGAATACTGCCTGGTTCACAATCAAGACGGGAGTGTGTCAGTGTTGTATCCTTTCACCATACTGACTCAATTTGTATGCTGAGCAAATAATCTGAGAAGCTGGATTATAGGAAGAAGAATGTGGCATCAAGATTTGAGGAAGACTCATCCGCAATCTGTGATATGCAGATGACACGGCTTTGCTTGCTGAAAGTGAGGATGACTTGAAGCACTTAATGATGAATATTGAAGACTACAGTCTTCAGCATTGATTACACCTCAATATAAAGAACACAAAAATCTTCACAACTAGTCCAATAAACAGCATCATGATAAATGGAGAAAAGATTGAAGTTGTCAAGGATTTCATATTACTTGGCTCTACAATCAACACCAATGGAAGCAGCAGTCAAAACATCAGACAACGTATTTCATAGGGCAAATCTGCTGCAAAAGAACTCTTTGAAGTGCTGAAGAGCAAAAATATCTCCTTGAAGACTAAGGTGTGCCTAACCCAAGCCATGGTAATTACCTCTTAAGCATGTGACAGCTGGACAATGAATAAAGAAGACCGAAGAAGAGTTGATGCTTTTGAGTTGTGGTGTTGGAGAAGAATGCTAAGAGTACCATGGTCTGCTAAAAGGACTAACAAATCTGTACTAGAGGAAGTGCAGACAGAATGCTCCTTGGAAGTGAGAATGGCCAGACTTTGTCTCACCTACTTTGGTCATGTTGTCAGAAGGAACCATTCCCTGGAGAAGGATATCATGGTTGGTAAAGTGGAGGGTCAGTGAAGAAGGGGAAGGCCCTCTAGGAGATGGATGGACACTGGCTGCAATGATGGTCTCAGATATAGCAAGGATTGTGAGGCTGGTACAGGACCAGGCAATGTTTTGTTCAGTTGTGCACAGGGTTGCTATGAGTCAGAGATTATTTGATGGCACTAACAATATCTTACATCAGGAATTTGCAATCTCATCACTATTAATATTTGGGGCCTGATAATTCTTTGTTGTATGGGCTGATCTTTGTACTGTAGATTGTTTTCTTACATCCTTGACCTCTATCAATAGCGTTCCCTCAGATGAGACAACCAAAAATGTCCCCAGACATTGCCAAATATCTTCTAAGAAAGGGCAAAACATATCCCTGGTTGAGAACTGTCTTATGTCTGTCAGTTTACAGATTCAGAAAAGCATTCAAAAAGTTATTTTCTTTTCTTTTCTGACAGCCCTTTCAGGTAGGCAGGGTAAATATTCTACCATTGCTCCAGTTTACAAATTAGATAACATTGAGGTTAAATGGCTCATCCAAAGCTACCTAACTAGTTCTCAGCATGGTAATACTGCAAATTCAGTCCTTGATTTATTGATACACTCCACATCTACAGCCATAAAGTTCTAAAATATTTATGCAAAGTGAAAACTTGTGAAGTCAGATGATCTTTTATTAGTTTACTTTGGCAAAAAAACAAAAAACAAACAAACAAACAAAAAAACATATATGTGAGCATTATAAATTTGAAGTCTTGCCCTTCACAGCATAAATCTCAATCATCTTCTTTCTAGAATTTGTGAGACTCATTGATGAATGAGAGAATATATAGATGCTCCTGGTGGCATAGTGCCTAAAGCATGTGACTGCTAACCAGAAGGCTGCAGTTTAAACCCACCAACCATTCCTCAGAAGGAAGGTTGGGCAATCTACTTCTGTAGTGATACTGCCTCAGAAACCCAAGGAGGGGTCACTATGAGTCGTATCCAACTCAATGGCAGTGAGTTTAGTTTTATTTGGTATACCTCAGGAAAGGACCCCTGATGACACAATTATATGCTTTGCTGTTAACTAAAAAGTTGGTGCTTCAAACTCACCAGCCACTCATCTGGAGAAAAATGTATCAAGATTCTTGTGCTGTTGTTACTGTTAGGTGCCGCAGAGTCATCTCCAACTCATAGCAACCTTATGTACAACAGAAAGAACCACTGCCCAGTCCTGTGCCAGCCTCATGATCCTTGCTATACCTGAGCCCATCATGGCAGCTACTATGTCAATCCATCTTGTTGAGGGTTTTCCCCTTTTTCGTTGACACTTTACTTTACCAAGCATGATATCCTTCTCCAGAGAATGGTCCCTTCTGACAACATAACTGTTTTTGTTACTAAGTGCCGCTCTGACAGGAATATACCACAAATAGGATGGTTTTAACAAACAGTAGTTTATTCTTACATTTTGGCAGCTTTAAGTCCGAGTTCAAAGTGCCAGGGGCTAGGTGCTGGGTGAAAACCCCTCAGCCTTGGGCCTCCTTCTCCCAGCCCACTGGAGCTAGAGGCTTTTCTTCATTCAGATAGCTGCTGGCTGCTGAGACTGACAAACCCAAGGTTGACAAATAAAAAGGCATAGTCCTGATACCAAACCACATGGCAGGCCATTAATCCAAGTCCATTGAAAATTCCAAGGTCAGCAGAGCATGAAAGCCTGCTGAACAATGACATGGATAGATGCAGGGTTCAAGTGTGCCATAAGCTAGAGACCATTCCCAAAGCTGTTTCTTATATATAGGAAGCAGAGCACATACCCAAAGGTAGCTACTAGCTACTCACAGTAGATTCCAACATGGAGTTGGTTACTAATCTCATCATGGGGAATACTACATCCAGCTGCCCAGCCACTCAACCAGGCCTAGCCAAGTTGACACACAAACTTAACCACCACAATGACCAAAGTAGGTAAGAAAAAGTCTGGCCATTATCACTTCTAAGGAGCATTCTGGCTGCACTTCTCCCAGGACAGATTTGTTAGTTCTTTTAGCAGTTGCATGGTACTTTCAGTATTCTTCTCTAACACCACAACTCAAAAGCATCAATTCTTTTTCGGTCTTCCTAATTCATCATCCAGCTCTCACAAGCAGATGAGGTGATTGAAAATGCCATGGCTTGGGTTGGGCACACCTTAATTTTCAAGAAGATATCTTTGTTCTTCTACACTTGAGAGAGGTCTTTTGCAGCAGATTTGCCCAATGCAATACGTCTCTTAATGTCTTAACTGCTGCTTCCATTGATGTTGACTGTATAACTTTGACAACTTGTTGTAGTCTTTGACAACTTCAATCTCTTCTCCATTTATCATGATATGCTTATTGGTCCAGTTGTGAGGATTTTTGTTTTCTTTACATTGAGATATACTCAGACTATAGTCTGAGTCTGCATACAGACTGTAGAATTCAATCTTTATCCTTTGTTCCATGTTCTCTTCTGAATCCCGCTTAGATTTCTGGAAGTTCTCTGTCCCTATACTGCTGCAACCATTTTTGCATTATGTTCAGTAAGATTTTACTGGTGTGTGGTATTAATGATATTGTTTGATAATTTCTACTCTGTGGGATCACCTTTCTTTGCAATGTGTACAAATATGGATTTCATCCAGTCAGTTGGCTAGGTCTTCCAATTTTCTTGGAATAGCCAAGTGAAAGCCTCCAGTGGGACATCCATTTGTTGAAATATCTCAATGGGTAGTCCATCAAATTGTGGAGCCTCATTTTTCACTAAATCCTTCATTGAAGCTTCGACATCTTCCTTCAGTACCATTGGTACTTGGTCATATGCCACCTCCTGAAATAGATGAACATCAAACAATTCTTTTTGGTTCAGTGACTCTGTGTATTACTTCCATCTTCTTTTGATGTTTCCTGCATCATTCATATTGCCCACAGAATCTTTCAATATTGCAACTCGAGACTAAAATTTCCACTTCAGTTCTTTCAGCTTGAGAAATGCTGAGCATGTTCTTTCTTTTTAGTATTCTAACTCCAGATCTTTGCACATTTCATTATAATAACTGACTTTGTCTTTTTGATCTGCTCTTTGAAATCTTCTGTTCAGCTCTTTTACCTTGTCAATTCGTCCATATGCTTTAGCTACTCACCATTCAAGGACAAGTTTTAGAATCTGTTCTGACACCCACTTTGGTCTTTTCTTTCTTTCCTGTCTTTTCAATGACCCTTTGCTTTTCTCATGGATGATGTTCTTGATATCATCATATAATTCCTTTGGTTTTTGATCACCGGTGTTCAATTAATTAAATATCCTCTTTTTGTTGTTGTTGTTGTTGTTGACTTTGAATTTATTCTGATTTCAGCATATATATATATATATGGGCAATCCTACTTCCGTAGTGATACTGGCTTG
>NW_006921863.1:3651933-3662516 GCF_000298275.1 Orycteropus afer afer
TGGTGGGTTTGAACTGCCAGCCTTCTGGTTAGCAGTCAAGTGCCTTAGGCACTACACCACCAGAGCTCCCAAGGCTTCATAAACTCATGGTTAATTGTTATTAGCAGCAGTCTATATGGCCCCAACTCAGGCGACCTCATGCACAACCGAACGGAATACTGCCTGGTCCTTCTTCATCTCCATAATTGGATTATTTTTGGAAGTAGTTTGCCAAGCCTTTCATTCAGAAGCTCTGCTAAAACCTGTACAGCACCCTAGCAACCCATATGCACGAGGCACATTGGACAGGAATCAAACCTGGATCTCCTGCATGGAATCAGAATTTTACCACTGAATCACCAGTGTCGTCCACCATGGTTAATGAGGTCTCTTTTAAGCAAGGATAAAATGAGGGCAAACTTAGAGATCCTAATTCATGGCATAAATAGACTACCAGGCATAACCCAAAAGCACAAACAGCAGAAAACAAACTAGGTGACTTGGACCTTCGAAAAATTAAATTCAAAAAACGTCTCCAAAAGTTTGTCCTATTTCATCTTTGATGAACTTTATAATTTTGGGTTTTACATTTAGATCTTTAATCCATCTTGAGTGAGTTTTTGTGTATGGTGTGTGGTATGGATCTTGTTACATTTTTCTGCAAATGGATATGCAGTTTTGCCAGCACCATTGGTTAATGAAATTATCTCTTCTCCATTTAATGGGTTTTGGCCATTTGTCAATGATCAGCTATCCATAGGTGGGTAGATCTATTTCAAGATTCTCAACTCTGTTCCACTGGTCTATGTACAAATACCAGGCTGTGTGAGACTTCCTACTTTGCTTTTCTTCTTCAGTAGTGCTTTGCTTATCTGAAGTCTTTTTCATGTCCATATAAAATTAGTGACTGGTTTTTCTATATACTTAGAGAATGTGGATGGGATCTTGATTGGGATTGCACTGAATGTATAGATTACTTTGAGTAATTCTGACTTTTTCACAATGTTCAATCTACCTATTCTTGAGCATGGCATGTTCTTCCATTTATGTAGGTCTCTTATACTTTCTTGTAGTAGTGTTTTATAGTTTTCTTTGTATAGGTCTTTGGTGTCCTTGGTAAGATTTACTCCTAAACATTTCAATTTTTTTGGTAACTATTGTAAATGGTATTGTTTTCCTTATTTCCTTTTTGGAGATCTATTCATTGATGTACAGGAATCCAGCTGATTTTTTTGTATATTGATCTTTTATCCTGCCACTTTGCTGAATCTTTCAATTAATACCAGGAGTTTTCTTGCTGAGTCTCTTGGTTTTTCTATGTATTGGATCATTTACCTGCTAATAGAGATAGTTTTACTTCTTCTTTCCAATTTGGATGCCTTTCATTTCTCCATCTTGCCTTAGTACCCTTGCTAGGACTTCCAATACAATGTTGAATAGAAGTGATAGAGGGCATCCCTATTCTCATTCACAAGGGGAATGCTTTGAATCTCTCTCCATTGAGAATAGTGTTGGCTGATGGTTTTCCATATATGTCCTTTATAATATTGAGAAATTTCCCTTCTATTCCTATTTTAATGAGCTCCCATTGAGTAGGAGGTAAGGCATTTGGCTGTTAACCAGAAGGTCAGTGGTTAAACCCACCAGCTGCTTTGTGTGAGGAAGATGAGGCAATCTGCTTCCATAAAGATTTAAAGCCTTGGAAACCCAATGCAGGTTGCTATGAATTGGAATCAACTCTTTGGCTGTGGGTTTTTTTTTTTTTTTTTCATTCTATTTTACTGAGAGTTTTTATTAAGAATGGGTACTGGATTTTATCAAATGCCTTATCTGCATCAATTGATATGATCATGTTGTCATTTTCCTTTGTTTTATTTATGTGATGAATTACATTGATTATTTTTCTATTGCTGAATCATTCTTGCATATACCTGGTATGAATCCCACTTGGTTGTGGTATATTATTATTATATATTCTTTGATATAGTGTTAGATTCTATTGGCTAGCATTTTGTTGAAACTTTCACATCTATATTCATGAGGGATATTGGTCCGTAGTTTTTCTTTTAGTGGTGCCTTTGCCTGGTGGAGGAGCACTGGTGGTATAGTGGATGAGGCATTTGGCTGCTAACCATCAGGCCAGTGGTTCAAACCCACCAGCTGCTCCACAGAAGGAAGATGGGGCAATCTACTTCCATAAAGATTTATAGCCTTGGAAACCCACTGGGGCTTGCTGTGAATTGAAATAGACTCTATGGCAGTGAGTTTTGCCTGGTTTTAAGGATCTCTGATGGTGTACTGGTTAAGGCATTTGTCTGCTAGCCAAAAGGTTGGTGATTCAAACCCACCAGCCACTCCACAGGAAAAAGATGGGAAATATGCTTCTGTTAAGGTTTTCAAACCCCTTGGGGGTCATTATGAGTCAGAATCTACCTGATGGCAGTGGATTTGGTTTTATTTTATTTTATTTTTTGGTTGCTTGGTTTTGGTGTCAGAATTATGCTTGCTTCATAGAATGAGTTTGGCAGTATACCATCTTTTTCTATGTTGTAGAATAGTTTGAGCAGAATAGATGTCACCTCTTCTCTGACCATTTGATAGAATTCTCCAGTGAAATTAGCTAGACCAGGACTTTGTTTTGTGGGGAGTTTTTTTTATGACGTGCTCAATTTCTTCCTTTGTTTCGAGTCTGTTCCATTTTTTTTTTTTTTTTTTAAGTAAGTCTTGTGCTTCTAGAAATTTGACCATTTTTTCCTGGGTTTTTTAATTTGTTGGAGTATAGTTCTTCATAGTTATTATTCTTTTTATTTCAGTTGGTTCTATTGTGATGTCACTCATTTGATTGATTTTTTTTGTTGTTGTTATTTGCCTCTTCTCTTTCTTTTCCTTTGTTTAATTTGCTAGTGTTTTGTCAAATTTGTTAATCCTTTTGAATTACTATCGTCTAGTCTTGTTGATGGTCTCTTTGTTTTTCTGTTTTCTGCTTCATTTATTTCTGCTCTGATCTTTATTGTTTCCTTTATTCAGTAGACTGTTGGCTCCTGTTGTTGCTTTCTCTCTGTTAGAGTTGTGGGGTTAAGGTGTTGATTTTGGTTCTATCTTCTTTTTTGATGCATGCATTAAGTGCTTTAAATTGACCTCATTACTGCTTTTGCTGTGTCCCAAAGGTTTTGTTATGTTTTCATTGTCACCTGTTTCTAGGAATTTTTTTTTTTTTAACTTCACACTTAATTTCTTCTGTTAACTTGTGGTTCTTGAGCAGTGTCTTATTCAGTTTCCACATATTTAATTTTTTCCCCCAATCTTTCTATTACTGATTTCTAATTTTATAGTGTTGTGATCTGAGAAGATGCTTTGTCATGTTTCAATGTTTTTAAATTACTGAGCTTTCATTTATGTCATAAAATATTGTCTATTCTTGAGAATGATCCAAGGGCACTGGAAAAGATTGTGCACTGTGTTTTTTTTTTTTTTTTTGGTGGAGTGTTTTGTGTATGTCTATGGGGTCAAATTGGTTGATTGTATGGTTAAGATCTGTATTTTTGTTGAGTTTTTTCTAATTGTTGAAGTTGTTTTTTTTTTCTAGTTGTTCTGTCCTTCATAGAAAGTGGTATGTTAGAGTGTCCTACTACTCCTTCCAATTAAAGTCAATGTTTGCTTTATGTATTTTGGAGTTTTTGCACTGGGTGCATAGATATTTATTGTAGTTATGTTCTTTTGGTCAATTGATCCTTTTATCATAATTTTTGCCCTTCCTTGTCTCTTACACTGTGTTTTACCTTCAAGTCTTTTTTACCAGAAATTATTATTGCCACTCCTGCATTCTCTCTCTCTCTCTCTTTTTTTTTTATTACCTTGATATTTTTCCATCTTTGATTTTTAATTTATTTTTATCTTTGTGTCTAAGGTGAGTCTCTTGTAGGCAGCATATTGATGAGTTTTGTTTTATTATCCAATCTGCCACTCTCTTTCTCTTGACTGGTACATTTAATCCATTCACAGTTAGTGTATTTAATGATAGGTATTAATTTACTGTTTCCCTTTTTTGTGTTTTTTGTTGTGGTGCTGATGGTTTCTTTATTCTAAGCATTTTTCTGTGCTGAGTTCACTTTGTTATCAAGTTTTCTTTCCCTTTTCTTCATTACTGTTGATTTTGTGTTCACTAAGACCTTGTGATTTTCTTCCTTCTTATTTTGATCAGAAGGCTTATGGTTTACCCTGTAGTCAATTCTTATCTTCCTTAGTTTGGAACAGTCTGTTTTATATTGACATTGTCCTGATTTCTTTTTCATGTGGAAGTTTTGTAATTATACCATATATTCCCTCTAATTGCTTTTTAGTTATCATCATTTACAGATTCACTCCTCTGGTTCTACATTTTCCCTCTGATAAGCTTATTTTAGATTTGAGGATTCTTCTCCTGTATTGTTTGCTGGGTAGTTTTGTCACACATATTAACTTTAAGTTGTTTCCTCCATTGTTGATTTCTGTTGGAGGACTACCTTTAGCATCCTTTTGTAAGTTTGGTCTGGTTTTAACAAATTCCCTTAATTTCTGTTTGTCTGGGAATGTCCTAATTTCACCATTGTATCTGAAGGGCAGTTTTGCTGGATATATAATTCTTTGCTTTTTTTTTTTTCCTTCAGTATTTTTTTAAAATATGTCATCCAATTGCCTTTTTGCCTGCATGGTTTCTGCTGACATATCAGAACTTAGTCTTATTAGTTGCTCTTTGTAGGTAACATTTCATTTTCTCAAGTTGCTGTCAAAATTCTTTCTTTGTCTTTGTTTTGGGAAAGTTTGATTATGATATGTGTTCTGGTGATGATATGACTCTCTGACAAGAAAATATACCACAAATGGGATGGCCTTAACAAACAGGAGTTTATTCTTACAATTTGGAGGCTTTAAGTCCAAGTGCCAGCCTTACTCAGATAGCTGCTGGCTGCTGAGGCTGAAAAACCCAAGGTTGACAAGTAAAAAGGCACACTCCCAATGTTACCAAACTACATGGCAGGCCATTAATTCAAGTCCATTGTAAGTCCTAGGGTTGGCAGAGCATGGCAGGCTGCTCAACAAAGACACAGCTACATGCAGGGTCCAAGCATGCCATAGGCTAGAGACAATTTCCAAGACTTCTTCTTATATACAGGAAGCAGACCACATCCCAAAGGCAGCTGGTTGTGGTAGATCCCACCATGGAGTTGATTGCCAGTCTCATCATGGGGAATAACTGCCACCAGCTGCCCAGATACTCAACCAGGCCCAAACACAAACATAACTACCACAATATGTCTTGGTGACTTTCTTTTGAGATCTATACTGTCTGAGGTTTACTGAGCTTCTTGGAGTTGTGGTGTTGGTGAGGAATACTGGAATATCAAGGACTCCTAAAGGATTAACAAATCTGTCCTGGAAGAAGTGCAGCCAGAATGCTTTTTGGAAGCAAGAATAGCCAGATTTTGTCTCACCTACTTTGGTCATATTATAAGAAGGGATCATTCCCTGAAGAAGGATCATGCTTGGTAAAGTGGATGGAAAATGAAAAAGGGAAAGGCCGTCAACAAGATTGATTGACATAGCGGCTGCAATGATGGGCTCTGGTATAGCAAAGATTGTGGGGCTGGCACAGGCCTGGGCAGTGTTTCATTCTTCTGTACATGGGGTCACTATGAGTTAGAGATGACAGGATGGCACCTAACAACAACAGCCATGTTGGATTGAATAAGAACAAGAAAAGAGAGGAAAAAAGAGAAAACAAGAAGAAGGAGAAAAGGAAAAAGATAGAATAAAAGTAAAAGAAAACAAAGAAAGGGGTGGGTGGTTGAGCTAAAAGATTGGTAAAAATTTAAGAAGCTGAGAGGAAGAGGGTGAAATAAACAGGTAAAAATGAAAAAAAAAAATGGGAAGAGGGAAGTAGAAAAATAAGGGGAAAATGAGGAAGAGGGACTTTTGTAATTATGTTCAGTGAATAGTCCTTGAATCAGGAGGTTGTAGCAGAAACCACTGATCCACTGGGATATATGCCTGCAGAGTTGAAATGGCCTGGCATGAATGGGTACCTCCAACAGAGAAGGATGCAAGTGTATGCTTTCTGTACTCAGTGTGAGAAGGATCAACCAGTGACATGTGCACAGGAATGGATAGCTGCAGCTTCTGGGTCTGTCTCTTTGGAGTGTGTTGCTACGGGTGGCTACAGTATTTCCTTGGCTACCAGCTTGGTGGTGGTGGGGAGATGGTTTGCCTCTATTTGCAGGGAAGCTGTACTTTTTGGAGCAGAGCATGTGGCTCACCAGTCATGATTCTCTGGCATGATTCTTCGTGGCATATGCAGACTTTATCCGGCTCCTGCCCAGTCTGTAGTGAAAAGCTGACTTGATGCTGTCTTCTGTAACCACTCCTACACAGACCTTTGCATTTGCAGAGGTGAGAGGTACCTGGTACAAGTGAAAGCCCCTGGCAGAGGAGGTTGCAGTGGTTTGCCTCTTGTGCTTAGTGTGAAAAAGTTCTCTTAGTCTGTTAGGCACCCAAAAGTGAGTTTCAGTCCCTAATTCAGAATGCTAGAGGTGGAGGTGTATAGGGGTCAGTTTTGGTAAGGGCAGAGTTTCTCTAGTCACTGGGTCCATGGGACAATCTGCTGCAACATATCTCTTTAAAGTGTTAAGAAGCAAAATGTGACTTTGAAGACTAAAGTATGCCTAACCCAAACTATGGTATTTTCAATCAAATCATATATATATGAAAGCTGGATAATGAATAAGGAAGACTGAAGAACAGTTGATGCCTTTGAATTGTGATGTTGGTTAAGACTATTGACCATACCGTGGACTGCCAGGAGAATGAAGAAATCTGTCCTAGAAGAAGTGAGGCTGGAATGTTCCTTGGAAGTGAGAATGGCCAGATTTCATCTCAATTACTTTGGTCATGTTGTCAGAAGGGACCATTCCCTGGAGAAAGATGTCATATTTTGTAGTTTCACTGGGTCTGTGGTTTAGGAAAGAGTATTTATCCCTATGTCTAAGGCTTTAAAATATGGAAGCCGACTGCCACATTGTTCTCCCATAGAATAGGTGGTGGGTTTGAACTGTTGACTTTGCAGTTAGCCAAGTGCTGAACAACTGCACCACCAGAGCTTCTTTACATAAATCATATTGCTGTCATTGTTCGGTGCCCTAGAGTTGGCTCCAAGTCCTAATGACCCTAGGTACAACTAGAATGAAACACTGCTCTCTCCTGGGCCATTCTTACAATCCTTGCTATGCTTGAACACGTAATTGTAGTCACTGTGGCAATCCATCTTGTTGAGGACCCGCTACTTTACCAAACATGACATCCTTCTCCAGGGAATGGTCCCTTCTGACAACATGACCAAGTAAGTGAGATGAAGTCTGGCCATTCTCTCTTCCAAGGAATATTCCAGCCTCACTTCTTCTAGGACAGATTTCTTCATTCTCCTGGCAGTCCACTGTATGGTCAGATTCTTCACCAACACCACAATTCAAAGTCATCAACTGTTCTTCAGTCTCCCTTATTCAATTGTCCAGCTTTCACATTCATATGAGGTGATTGAAAATACCATGGTTTGGGTTAGGCATACTTTAGTCTTCAAAGTCACATTTTGCTTCTTAACACTTTAAAAAGATCTTCTGCAGCAGATTTTCGCAATGCAATAAGATGGCTAATTTCTTTCTTTTATTTTATAAATAATATATATATATATATATATATATATATATATTTTAAATTTTATTTTGATTTGGGTGAAGATTTACAGAGTAAATTCACTTTTCATACAGCAGTTCACATATACTTTGTCTCATGTCATTGACCAAAATTTACAATAATGCAACAGCTCCCCTCCCACTTCCCCCCATAGTTATCTCTTCACTATGTCCTTCCCTCCCATGCACTTCTTACCCTCAAGGTATCTTCCTGTGCATACACAACCCTTCTATTCTCCCATTGATCTCTCCAAGGAGTGTATCTATCTAACATAAATGTTCAACTCATATGCTTGTCTTTTGTTTGGCTGAAAGCCACAGAATTGGATCAATTCCAGACCAGATGGGCAGCGAGGAGCCATAGTCTCAGGAGTTTCACTGGCTATATCAGACCAGCAAACTGTTCCTTTTTCTTAATGATTTTGAGTTTTGTTCCACATTGTTCTCCCACTCTATCCAGGATCTCCTATATAGATCTTCGGAGCTCTGGGTGGTTGACAGTGGTAGCTGGGCACCATCTAGTTCTTCTGGTCTGATAGTTATATAGGCTGAGGATCACATGATACACCAGTCCCTTACACTATTTGTTTTCATGTGTCTTTGGTTTTCTTCATTCTTCTTTGCTGTAAATGAGGAAAGACCCATCGTTGCATTTAGATGGTTGCTTGCAAGCTTTTAAGATCCCAGTTGCTACTTGCCAAAGTAGGATGTGGAATAATGTTTTTGTGTAGCATATTATGCCAATTGAGCTTGATGTCCCCTGCAACCATGGTCGCAAGCCCACAGGTCCAACTACTTACTCCCTTTGGGTAGCTGGCTGTGGCCAAGAAGTGACTACAATCTTGTCCCTTGTCAGCTCTACTATACACCTGGGCATTCTTACAGAACATACAAATACACTTGTAGTAGTGTCAGTCACACTACTCCCTGCAAAGACATACCTAATAGTTCAGCCTGTCCACCCATCTATCCACTCATAGATCAATGTTTGCCATCACTGACAATGCAGTACTGTATGTGAAAAAGGGTTCATCTTTGTTGTCTATGCCTCCCATGCACCTCTCTGTGTCTTCCTCTTCTTCAATGTCACTGTGTTGATCACTCACATTTGGTACATTGCTCTTCCCTTCACCCAAATCAATACTTGTCTCTACCTAACAGTGTTCCCTCTCCTCCCTTCCCACCCCTGGTAACCAACAAAGAATGTTTCCTTCCGTATATAAACCTTTCCTTGACATTTTACAATAACAGACTAATACAATATTTGTCTTTCTGGGATGACTTATTTCACTCAGCATAATATCTCCAAGTTCATCCACATTATATGGTGTTTTGCAGATTCTATGTTATTCTTTATGGTTGCATAGTATTCCATTGTGTGTATGTACCATAGTTTGGTTATCCATTCTTCTGTTGATGGTTGTTTCCATCTTTTGGCTATTATAAATAGTGCTTTGATGAACATGTGTGTGCATATATCTGTTTTCTCCTGGCACTCAATTCTTTAGGATATATACCTAGTAATGGAATGGCTGGGTCAAATGGTATTTCTAATTCTAACTTTTTAAGGAATCACCATACTGCTTTCCACAGCAGTTGTACCATTTTACAGTCCCACCACAGTGTATGAGAGTCCTAATCTCTCCACATTCTTGCCAACATTTGTTATTTTCTACCTTGTTGAACTTTGCTATTAGTGCTGGGGCAAGATGGTATCTTATTGTTGTTTTGATATGCATCTCTCTAATGGCTAATGATCGTGAATATTTCTTCATGTGTTTGTTGGCTGCCTGAGAATCCTTGGTGAAGTGTTTATGCATGTCTTCTGCTCATTTTTAAATTGGATTATTTGTCATTTTGTTGTTGAGGTGTTGGAGTTTTCTATAAATTTTAGAGATAAGTCCCTTGGCAGATATGTCGTTGCCAAATATTTTTTCCCAATCTGTAGGTTTTCTTTTGACTCTTTTGAAGAAGTCATTTGAAGCATATAAAAAATTAATTTTTAGAAGGCCCCATTCATCTGTTTTATTTTTCTCTGTTTGTGTATTTTGGGTTATACTTGATAGTCTATTTCTGCCATGTATTTGGGTCCCTAAATTTGCCCCTAATTTTTCCCTGAGAAACTTTATTGTTTTAGGTTTCACTTTTAAGTCTTTGATCCATCTGGAGTTAGTTTTTGCATATGATGTGAGGTAAGATGATTGATTTCTTAATTGCTGCTTCCATTGGTTTTGATTGTGGATCAAAGTAAAATGAAATCGTTGACAACTTCAATATTTTCTCCATTCATTGTGATGTTTCTTATTGGTCTGGTTGTGATTTTTAATTTTTATTTTATGTTGAGGTATAATCCATAATGAAGACTGTAATCTTTAATCTTTATCAGTAAGTTCTTGCTCACTTTCAGCAAGCAAAGTTGTGTCATCTGAATATCACAGGTTGTAAACGACTCTTCCTCCAATCCTAATGCTGCATTCTTCTTCATATAGTCCAACTACTCAGATTATTTGCTCAGCATGCAGATTGAATAAGTACAACCCTGCCACATGCAGTTCCTGATTTTAAACTGTGCAGAATGCCCTTGTTCTGTTCAAACAACAGGCTATTGGTCTACTTACAGGTTCCTCATAAGCACAGTTAAATGTTCTTGAATTTTCATTCTTTACAATGTAATCCAAATTTTGTTATGATCCACACAATTGAATGCCTTTTAAATAAAAACAAAGGTAAACATCTTTCTTGTATTCTTTGCTTTCAGCCAAAATCCATCTGACATCAGCAATGATATCTCTTATTCCATGTCCTCTTCTGAATCTGGATTGAATTTCTGGTAGTGCTGTCAAGATACTGCTAAAACCATTTTTGAATTATCTTCACAAAAAA
>NW_006921863.1:3662661-3663856 GCF_000298275.1 Orycteropus afer afer
CTTCTTGATCATATGCTACCTCCTCAAATAGTTGAACGTTGACAAATTCTTTTTGGTACAGTGACACTTATATTCCTTCCACCTTCTTTTTGTGCTTCCTGCATCATTTAATATTTTGCCTATAGAATCCTTCATTATTGCAATGCAAGGCTTAATTTTTTTTCTTTCTGTTCTTTCAGTGAGGAATGCTGACTGTGTTCTTCCTTTTTGGTTTTCTAACTCCAGGTCTTTCTACATTTCATTATAATACTTTGTTTTATAGAGACACCCTTAGAAATCTGTACAGCCCCTTTATTTCATCATTTCTTTCATTTTCTTTAGTCACTCTTCAATCAAAAGCAAGTTTCAGAGCCTAATCTGACATCCATTTTGGTCTCTTCTTTCTTTACTGTCTTTTTAATGACCATTTGGTTTCTTCAGGTATGATTTTCTTGATATCATCCTACAATTCCTCTGGTCTTTGGTCATTTGTATTCAATGCATCAAATCTATTGTTCAGGTGGTCTCTGAATTCAGGTGGAATATAATCAAGGTTGTATTTTGTCTCTCATGGACTTCTTTTAATTTTCTTCAGCTTCAAGTTGAACTTGCATATGAGCATTTGATGGCCTGTTTCATGGTCATCTTCTGTCCTTGTTTTGACTGATGATGTTGAGTTTCTCCATTGTCTCTTTCCATAGATATAGCCAATCTGATTCATGTGTATTCTCCCTGATGAGATCCATGTGTATAGATGCTGTTTATGTTGTCAAAGAGAGGTATTTGCAATGAAAAAGTCACTGATCTTACAAAATTCTGTCATATAAACTCTGGTGTTGTTTCTATCACCAAAGTCATACTTTCCAACCACCATTGATTCTTCTTTGTTTTCAACTTTGACATTCCTATCACCAGTAATAATCAACACATCTTGATTACATGTTTGGTAAATTTCAGACTGCAGAAGTTGGTAAAAATCTTTAATTTCCTTGTCTTTGGTGATTGTTGCATAAATTTGAATAATAGTAGTATTAAATGGTCTTCTTTGTAGGCATATGGATATTATTCTATCACTGACAGCATTGTACGTCAGGGTTGCTTGAACAATTTCTCTTAAAAAAGTCAGCACAGATTTGGGTGAAGAGAAGGGCAATGTACCAAATGTGAGTGACCAATATGGCAGCATTGAGGATGAGAAAGACAGAGAGAGTTACAT
>NW_006921863.1:3664941-3674098 GCF_000298275.1 Orycteropus afer afer
AAAAAAAAAAAAAAAAAAAGTCAGCACAAGGCTGGTCTCCATGAGACAGAGGTTAAAGATATCCCAAGTGTCCAAACTACCATGTCACTCCATCATTTTAGACAATAACTCCTCCTCCTCCTCCCAGTAATCTCCCCCATCTCAGGGTACTATATTTTGCTGTAACACCTCACAGAACTCACAGACACCCAAAGAATTGTCTCATGTAGTAATGGTGGAGGCTGGCAGGTTGGCAAGTCCCAGGTCTGTGAGTGGGCCTGGAGGATCCTCCCAATTCTCGGGTTTGATGAACCTTGATCAGCAGATCAGATGATGGCTGGTGTCCCTAATCCAGGGGTGAGATGAGGATGAGCCAAAACACAAAACCGGAGCAAGAGGAGGGCAAACCTTCCCAGGAGATTCATAGGTATACCCTCAAGGAAGCTAAGGGTAGTGATTTGAGTTATAACCTCCAGCAAAGCAGGACTCAAAATACATTCTGCCTGTGTTGCTCCAACAGAAATAACCCAAGTGGATGGCTTTAACAATCAGCAGCTACTCAGTTGCTCAAGGCAAATCCCACCACAGAGCAGATTGCCAGTCTTTATAGGGAACAACCACTATCAGCTGCCCAGCCAAGTTGACAGCTGACCTTAACTACCACACCACCCCAGACAGGCATGGATAATAGGATTTATAATACATCATCAAATGGAGGACAATGTCTAGAAGGGCCACATCAAGAAATCTATCCACAAGGATAGATCTTGAAACCTTCCTTTTGACAATGAATGTGATATCATTTCTCTTCAATTTGTCATTCCCAGCACAGCAGACCGTATGATTGTCTGATTCAAAATGACCAATACCAGTCCATTTTAGCTCACTAATGCCTAGGATTTTGATCTTTATATGTTCCATTTCATTTTTGACAACTTCCAATTTTCCTAGATTCATACTTTGTACATTCCATGTTCTAATTATTAATGAATATTTGGAACTTTTTCTTCCCATTTCGAGTTGTGCCCCATCAGCATATGAAGATCCCAAAAGCTTCACTCCATCCACATCAATAAGGTCGACTCTACTTGGAGGAAGCAGCTCTTCTCCAGTTGTATTTTGAGTACCTTTCAGCCTGATGGGCTCATTTTCTGGCACTATATCAGACAATATCTCATAGCTCTTCATAAAATTTTCCTGTAATATATCAGACAGTGTTTGTGCTATTCTTAAGGTTTTTGATGGCTAGTTTTTTTTTTTTCAGAAGTGGGTGGCCCTGTCCTTCTTTCCAGTCTGTCTTAATCTGGAAGCTCTGCTGAAACCTGTCCATCAGTGGTGACCCTGTTGGTATTTAAAATGCCAAAGGAATAGTCTCCAGCCTCACAGCAACACACAGGCCACCACAGTATGAATAATTGACAGATGATTGATTGCCTCTTTCACTACTTACTCTTAAACAGTTTTATTCTGTTTCATATCCAACATTTATTTTATTATTAAGTTTATATGTAATAGTAGAAGCAAAAAGAAAATAAGTTGGTTAATATTTTGTGGTGCAAAGAAAAATTTTCACTGGGTGTGCTTACTGTGTTTCTATTCTACACAGGGTTGTAATGAGACAGCTTACTATTTTTTTCTTGGTGGATCTTTAAAATATGACAGATATGTATTTATATTTACAGTACATGTCATTTTGGACAGTCACATAGCATATGTGGCTATGTGCCTCCATATTGAACAGGCATATGTGGCTAATGGCCACCATATTGAACAGTGAAATTCTAAGCCAATCTGCATTTCCCTAGTAATTGTTAGAAGTCTAGGGCCTAGGATGGCCCAGCCATGCTGGCAGCAATGACTTCTATGCCTTTGGGCAAAATTTCTCTTTCTCCTTCCTACAGGACAAGGACAAGAAAGAAATAGGTTGATCAACACTGTCAGCTTTCTTGGGACTACATGGGAAAGTAGCCTTTGGAGGCAGCTTCCCAAGACTGACTCTGGGTTTCTCTTTAGTGAGACAATAATTGTCCTAATTATTTAAACTGGCTTGATTACATGCAACCAGAAGTGTCTTAACTATATACACCTTGCAAACTGGTATGTGGTCACTCTTTGCCCCTCAATATCTTACACCCGAAAGGATTATGGAGTAAAACACATATGGAGTTGGAGAAATAAATAACCCATATGGAAAGCACTTGAATTCACTGCCTTAAATATAATTTTTAAAACGTACAGCATAATAGCCATATGTTTAAGTAAGAATCATCTGCAAAGCACACATGTTCACTTTCTGTTCCAGAGTCAAGCATCTGAATTCTGGTGTGAGCTAAGCCTGGGGGGAGAAACCAACCTTATACCAGATTTCTGGGAATAGATATCTTCATAAAATCTATATGAACTATAGTTATGAAGATGAAGGGAAAGCTGTTCAATAAAACTAAAGCCAACAGTTCCCAGAGATACCTTTAGAAGTGTGGTTTTATTTCAAGTTTCCCACATAGTGCTGATTAGAACATACATTCTAATTAAACTTAGAATGCACTATAGGAAGTGAAATATTAAATGACCTAGTGCATTTTTATGTTTTCAAATGCTCAAACTCCCAGCTTTGGAGCACAATGAGTCTTTAATGATAATTTATTCCTCTCTTGTTGCCATTATTGCTAGATAGCTGGGAGCCCTAGATACTTACTGAACTCCTGAGACCCTGAGTGGGCCGTTGTCAGAGGAGGATACCAATTAGCCAGTTGGGGTTCACAAAGAAGTAAGGCTTGCCCTGAAGGGAAAAACCCTGCCACAGAGGGAGCACCTTTGAACTTTAATGGTCTTCATTGCTAATCATTAGAAGTCAGTGTCTATCTGGCCTCTCCCTCACTATTTCATTATCTCCCCTCTTCAGTGCAAAACCCTTATTTTGGGCTACAATTATTAAAAAAGAAAAAAAAAAAAAAACAACAACACTGTCATCAAATTGATTCTGATTCTGACTCATAGAGGTGACAATGAAGAGAACAAACATAAAAAGGGTGTGACCACTTTTTAATAGTTTTAATAACACTTCCATTGCTTCCAAAATTTATTTCAGGCCACTTAGAGCTGTATATCCCTAAAGATAAACATCTGAAGATTTTGTATAAAGCCCTTAATGGGCAGTTTCAAGATAGCATAATTAAACCCAGTGGGGAAGGAGAGTGGTTCCTGGGATGGAGCCAATTTTTGTGACATGAATCTCCCCATTCCTCTCACCCCTTCTTACCATCACATGGTGTCTCTAGGAGGATGAGGGGAATCTCATGGGAAAAAAGGCTTTCCAAATTGAGTTCTTTTTGGGTGCTCTCTGGCCCATGGTGTCTCAGAGTGGGCTGGCAGTGAAGGAGAGCACCTACCATGGCCACTTATTATCCCTTGAGATTCTGATCCACACTTCCTAGCAGGTCTGTTGGCTCACTTGGTGTTATTGGTGACATTACTGTTTGATTCAAAAGAGAAATGAGCCAAACTGGGTGCTTTCTGTTGCTAGGTTGGGAATAAAGAAATACTGGGCTTGGGTTACCTTCTTCTACAACGTGCCCTACCAATTTGTTATTCTTCCAGCCACAGGGTCCCTTTGATTATCTGTTGCATTATTTCCAGAGTTGCAAAACTGGGTGTTATAAATGGTTTGCACTGGATTACTAAGAGAGAGGTTGGCAGTTTGAATCCACCTAGAGTCTGTAGAAGGATGACACCACAATATACTTCTGTAAGATTACAGCCACTGAAAACCCTATGGAGTACAGTTGTACTCTGAAACATGTGGGGTCATCATGAATTGGGATTGATTACATGGCAACTGGTTATATTTATATTTAGGATTCTGTGGGTGGTGCAAATGATTAACACATCATCTGCCAACCGAAAGTTTGGAAGTTCCAGTCCACCCAGAGGCATCTTGGAGGAAAAGCCTAGTGTTCCACTTCTGAAAAAATCAACCGTTGAAAACCCTATGATGTAGAGTTCTACTTTGACACAGATGGGGTCGACATGAGTCAGAATCCATCAGACAATGATTAGTATAGTTCTATGGAGATAAGGGGAGCAGAAAATAAGCTAGTCTATGCCATCATGACAAAACTGGAAGTCCAAAGTCTTTTCAGTAGCCTATAGGCTTTGTGGGAGCTCTGGAGCTGTAGTGCCTAAGGCATTTTACTGATAACCAGAAGGCTGATGGTTCAAATGAACCAGCTACTCCTCGGAAGGAAGGTTGGACAATCTATTTCCATAGTGATAGCACTTCAGAAACCCAAGGAAGGGTCTGTATGAGCTGGATCCGACTTGACGGCAGTGCATTTATGTAGAAACTAATACTTGATTTGATACCAAGCCAAGGAATTTTTTCAACTTCTAACATGTAATCCAAACCTTATTTGTCTGAATATACTATTTTTGGTTAAAGATAAAGGAAGACTGGAAGGGAGAGAATCACAGTGTGTGAGGCGCACATAGCGTGTGAGCAATCTGAAGAAAAGTAGAGGTTAAAGAAATTTATGTACTATCTACAGCCTCAATTGAGTTTTCATTTATCTCCACTCTAAATAAAATAGCTAAATACACTGTCTTTGAGTCAATTCTGACTCATAGTGACCCTGTAGAATGGAGTAAAACCGTGCCATATGGTTTCCAAGGCTGTAAATCTTTATAGAAGTATACTGCCTGAAATATGAGTGCTTTAACCACTGTGCCACCAGGGCCTACTTCATCTCCACAGGGCAGGAATCATTTTCTCCAATACCTCATTTTCTATCCAAACAGTCATTGTGATATAAATCTTCCCACCTGGCTGTGAGTTTCATAAGAGTAAGGGTCCCACCAACTCTTTTCTGCTCTCTTCCAGCATTTGCAATCAAAATACTACATTGATTAGTTTTATGTATGAATAAATGAGTACATGAATTGAAAATAAACTTGTCTTTCTTTAGTTTCCTTCACTTGGAAGAGCATCTCCCTATTCTTTAAATTTTATTTATTTCTAAACCAAGAACCCCTTTTACACCTATGTCTAAAGCCGGAAGTCTTAAAACATTTTACAGAAAACTCCCTAATACCAGCTGCCTTAATCAGAACCAATTCAACTCAAAAGACATCTAGTCTCTATTTTGTCCTACTTATTGCATCCATTCCCTTTGTAATGTGTTAATAGTAAATTCAGATCAAGAGAAATGAAAAATATTACGATATGCTTTTCTTACCTCTAACTTGAGCATACATTTGGCCAAGTATATGTAAAACATCTGATATTTTCATAGGCACATTGGTGACTTGTGGTTTCTGAAGCTGATGCTTTTGTTTGTTTGACACATTTTCCATAGTCACATTACCAGTAGAGGTCTCAGCAAAAGAAACATTTCTCTTCCCTATGTCCAGTAATTCTGTCATCCAAAGATCTGACTGTTGGACCACATGCTTCTTGATTGTTTGGCTAGAGAGGAAGTTTTATTAAATTTCTTTCCTATTTTCTGAATGTATATTTAACACTTTCCCTAAAAAAACCTGCCAGTAACTGTGCCAGCATGCAAGCTATTGTTTCTTTTAAAGGGCCTGTTCTACTGCATTTGCCTTTTAAGTATAATTTCTTTAAAACTTGAATTCAAAGTACCACCTCTCCTTTCACTAAACTAAACTTTGAAGCTCTGTTAATTCATGGCCTACTCTATTCCCAATATCCTGGCCCTAGACGACTTTTCTCCTCAATACACCCTGTCCTTTGTTATCATCCCTCTTCTTTGTGTCCTAATATCCAGGTTTGTGTTTCCCAACATGGATATTTCCCAAGATCTCCAAAGTAGGTGCCCAATCTCTGAGAGGAAGCTGATGAAAATTAATCATCTGTAAATGTGATTATGGGTAATATTAAGCTATTCTCAGTTAAGATATTGAGGCTTAGTGAGAACCTTTTGGAATATTATCACTTTGCAGTTATAGCGATTTCATAAGCACATGCATGATTTCACTCACTATTCCCAACAACCCTATAAAGGTAGAGACAGAGTCAGAAATGTCCTGATTTTGTAGACAACAGTAAGGTTCTCAGAATCACTAAAAGACTTGCTTATGGTGACGTAATAAGTAGCAAAGTCTGAAGTGAAACTAGGCTGAGTCAAGAATCTCTTGCATCTTCCAGTGCCAGGTTTCTGCCTGTGGGATGATCAAATGATGAAATTTTAAACAAAGTGGCCAGCAAGTCTTTTGTTTAGGTACATTTGGGAGATTGGATCATATGGGAAAAACACTTGGAATATGTATTAACTGATAAGTTAATAGATCGATGTGCAGATATTTGACTGTTTAATTACTAATATTCAGACTCAGCCTCTCTATGAAGTTTTTAGGGGAAGTTTAAGTGGAGGACATCTTTGCTGAAAGGCATCATCAGTTAAATAGAAGAAATGAAATGTGCTGAATTTATTACACAATTAACTTCTAATAACATTGTTTTTGTTGGAAAATAAGACCCATGGGTAATGAAAGCATTAACATACTGAATAATCATTTTTGGAATTTGTTATATTGCTGATACTGTTGAGAACAGTGCAATCAAAAGAGAAAATTAGGGGTCTCTCAGTTTTTAAAAGGAGATCAACTAGAAAAAAGAGAGTGAAAGACAACACTAAATGACTTTTCAGTGTTTAATAAACTCTCATAATCATGGTTTTTAATCCCTGCTGAATAAACTGGGCAAAAAAAAGACAAAATTTAAGAAAGTTTTTTTTTTTTTTTTGTAAACTGGATCCCTCAACCTTGTGGTTAGTAAATAGGTCTTGCAAATTTTGATAAATTAGTTGCAAGTGAATCAGAAGCATATGGACTATATGTATTCATATTTTTAAATGGAGGAAAGGTGCTTGGAAAATATATTTGGTTATGGCCAAAGTCTAAATGTTTCAGAAATAGTTGTGGTATTTTCAGAAAACAAAACATTTCCACTCTGTCAGCAATCTAACTCCAGTGTATTTATATAATGCGTATTTAACTTTAAACTCAAATTAACAGAAGAGATCATTTTTCAAAATAAGCAACCTTTTTATTAACTCTTGAGCTCCGACTTGGTTGATCATTATTCTTAGTCAATCCGTACTCTTTAATGTTTAGGCTGTCTTTTCCCCCTCATATTATGATACAGGAATAACACAAAGGTAAGTGGTTCAAAGTTAAGTACATATCCGTTACTGGATTTTCCCACTAGTTTGTTGTTGTTGTTAGGTGCTAGTGAGTTAGTTCTGACTCGTAATGACCTTGTGAACAACAGCATGGAAACAATGCACCATCGCCCTGCACCATCAGCACAGTAGTTGCTATGCTTGAGCACATCATTGCAGCCACTGTGTCAGTCCATCTTGATGAGGTCTTCCCCTTTTTCATTAACCTTCTACTTTACCAAGCATGATATCCTTCTCTAGGGACTGGTCCCTTCTGATAACTTGACAGAAGTACTAAAGAAGTCTGGCCATTCTTGCTTCTAAGGAATATGGTAAGCCAAAAACACCACACTCACTGTCATGGAGTCTATTCCAATGCATAGTGACGACCTCCATTGGGTTTCCGAGACTGTAAATCTTTAGAAAGTAGATTCCCCCATCTTCCTCCCACAGAGTGGCTGGTGGATTTGAACTGCTGACCTTCTGGTTAGCAGCAAAACACCTTATCCAGTATGCCAAATGCAAATAGTATAACAGAATTCTGCATATATTTCCTAATGTATTTTTTTAACACTGTATCTTTTCCATTTTGAGATAATTGTAAAGTGACATGCAGATGCAAGAAATAAGAAAGTCCCAATGGTAATACCTTGCAGAACTGTAGTACAATATCACAACTGGGATATTGGCATAGATACAGTCAAAATATAGGACATTTTCAACACAACAAAGATCCCTCATTTTCCCCTTTTATAGCCACACTCACTTTCCTGCTCTCTTTAACCCTTGTTTGTTGTTGTTAGGTGTTGTCAAGTTGGCTCCCACTCATAGTGACCCCATGTACAACAGAATGAAACACTGCCTGGTCCTGTGACAGCCTCACAATCCTTGCTATACCTGAGTCCATTGTTGCAGCCACTGTGTCAATCCTTGTTGAGGGCCTTCCCCTCTTTCATTGACCTTCCACTTTACCAAACATGATATCCTTCTCCAGGAATGATCCCATCTGACATCATCACCAAAGCAAGTGAGGCAAAGTCTGGCCATCTCACTTCCAGGGAGCATTCCAGCTCTACTTCTTCCAGGACAGATTTGTTAGTTGTTTTAGCAATTCCATGGTACTTTGAATATTCTTCACCAACATCACAACTCAAAAGCATCAACTTTTCTTCAGTCTTCTTTATTCATTGTCCAGCTCTTACATGCAGATGAGGCAATTGAAAATACCATGGCTTGGGTTGTTGTTGTTGTTATGTGCCATTGAGTCAGACCTGACTCATAGCGACCCCTCCTTGGGTTTCCAAGGCAGTATCACTACAGAAGTAGATTGACCCATCTTCCTTCTGAGGAGTGGCTGGTGGGTTTGAACAACCAGACTTCTGGTTAGCAGTCAAGTGCCTTAGGCACTATGGTACTAGAGCTCCCAATGGTTTGGGTTAGGCACACCTTAGTCTTCAGAGAGATATCTTTTTCCTTCAGCACTTTAAAGAGATCTTTGACAGCAGATTTTCCCAGCGCAATACATCATCTGATGTCTTGACTGATGCCTCCTTTGGTGTTGATTGTGGACCTAAGTAATATGAAATTGTTGATAATTTCAATCTTTTCTCTATTTATTGTGATGCTGCTTATCTGTCCATTTGTGGAGATTTTCATTTTCTTTATGTTGAGGTGTAATCCATACTGCAGAGTGTAGTCTTTAATCTTCATCAATACGTACTTCAAGGCATCTTCACTTTCAGCAAGCAAGCTTGTTTCATCTGCATATTTCAGGTTGTTACTGAGTTTTCCTCCAATCCTGAGGCCAAGTTCTTCTTCAAATAGTCCAGCTTCTCAGATTATTTGCTCATCATACAGATAGAATAAGTATGATGAAAAGATACAGCCCTGATGCACATCCTTCCTGATTTTAAGCCATGCACTATTCCTTTGTTGTGTTGGAACAATAGCCTCCTGTTCTATGTAAAATTTCCTCAAGAGTACAGTTACCAAAAAAAAAA
>NW_006921863.1:3696211-3704725 GCF_000298275.1 Orycteropus afer afer
TTCCAATCACCTCGTATGCATGTGAGAGCTGGACAATGAATAAGGAAGACCGAAGAAGAGTTGATGCTTTTGAGTTGTGGTACTGGCGAAGAATGCTGAAAGTACCATGGGCCACTAAAAGAACTAACAGATCTGTCCTGGAGGAAGTGCACCTGAAATGCTCCTTGGAAGTGAGAATGGCCAGACTTCGTCTCACCTGTTTTGGTCATATTGTCAGAAGGGACCATTCCCTGGAGAAGGATGTCATGCTCAGTAGGGTGGATCACTGATGAAAGAGGGGAAGTCCTTCAACGAGATGGATTGACGTGGTGGCTGCAATGATGGGCTCAAGTATAGCAGGGATCATGGGGATGGCGTGAGATCAGGCAGTGTTTCATTCTGCTGTGCATGGGGTCGCTATGAGTCAGAAATGACTCAACGGCACCTAACAACAAACAACAAAAACAATGCTGTGCCAATTGAGCATGATATCCCCTGAAACTACAGTCCTGAGCCCAGAGGTCAGGTGATTCTCTCCCTCAAGGTGTTTGGTTGCCTCTGAGAAGCTGTTCCACCCTTGTCCTCTGTTACTTCTGTAATGTATGTGGATAATTTTGTAGTACATGTACATATGTAAGACTGTCCTCAGCCAAATCTATCCTTGGTCTTGGGTATATTCCTATTCACTTACCCCCAATTGATCTTCTCACCTGTCTATGCATTTATCCATAGCCTAGTGTTTAGTGTCAGTGGTAAAGCAGTTTTGTGCATGTAATAGTATTTGCCTCTGTTGTTTATATCTTTTGTGCACATTTCTGTGTCTTCCCTTTCCCCATTGTCACTGTGCTGGTCACAGAATCTTTCCATATCACCCCTCCCCTCATCCGAATAAACATGTGGCCCCCCTAACTAGTCTGAAATTTTTCCTCCTCTTCCCTCCTATCCCCAGGGGGCTCTCCCTGCTTTACCTATTTCAACTGCAGGCCCTGGCTACTGCTTCTTCCTGCCACCTGTGGGCTCTCAACAATATTCCTCCCATCCCCAGTAGGCAACAAAGTATATTTCCTTCCCTGTGTAAACCTTTCCTTGACTTTTTAAAATAATGGACTCATACAGTATTAGTCCTTCTGTGATTGACTTATTTCACTCAGCATAATGTCCTCCAAATTCATCCATGTTGTGAGATGATTCGTGTATTTCTCATTATTCTTTAATGTTGCATAGTATTCCATTGTGTGAATGTACTGTAGTTTGCTTATCCATTCATCTGTTGATGGGCATTTAGGTTATCTCCATCTTTTGGCTACAGGTGCAATGAACATGGGTGTGAATATGTCTATTCATGTCCTGGCTCTCACCTCTTTAGGGTGTATTATGAGTAATTGAAGTGCTGGATCAAATGTTATTTCTATTTTCAAATTTTTAAGGAAATACTCTAAGGTATATTTCTTGGAAGAACAACTAGTAAAACATAAAGTTATATTTGAATCATAACTGTGCAGCTAAGCTGTTTTTGTTAGATACCATTGAGTCACTTCCGACTCAAAGAAGAATATAAAGAAAGAAAAAATGTTATTTTATCTGTTAAACTTATGATTCAGTTTCTTCAAATTTTCATTTGTTTTATAATGTTGTTATTATTTTTTTATCCAACCCAGGCAAGTGATTAAACATTAAAACTTTTATCTGAATTATTGGTTGTTTTATTTATGTAATATAAAACCCCAGTGCCATCAAGTTGATTCTAACTCATAGTAACCCTTTAGGACAGAGTAGAACTACCCCATAGCTTTCTGAGGCTGTAAATCTTTACAGAAGTCTACTGTCTAATCTTTCTCCCATGGAGTGGCTGGTGGATTTGAACCACTGACCTTTTCATTAGCAGCTGAATACTTTAACCATTATAATACCAGAGTACCTTTTACATAATATAAGATATATTTTTTAAATTTAATACACTGATGCCACAATAATCTAGTGACTGAATCATTAATGACATGACAGAAACATTTCTCCGGGGACTTCAGTTATTTAAGTTTTTTTTAGAAATATACAGTATATTTTTATACTCATTGTACATAGAAATATACTCATTGTATATAGAAATTAGGTTTTAAATGCATTGTTGTTGTTGTTGTTATGTGCCGTCGAGTCGGACCTGACTCATGGTGACCCCTCTTTGGGTTTCCGAGGGGTATCACTACGGAAGTAGACTGCCTATCCTTCCTTCCGAGGAGTGGCTGGTGGGTTTGAACTGCCAGCCTTCTGATTAGCAGTCAAGTGCCTTAGGCACTATGCTAATCTCATGTAGTCAATACGACCCTTAAATCCCTCACTAGGACATAGACTCCAGGATTCAGTGTATTGTATACAACTGCTATGCAGAGATTCTTCATTGCATTACAGTTTGTGCAGCACTGAAATAGATTCAAGGAAGGAACAAAGAAGAGTTATTGTGCATAGATGTTGGACCAGACCTTCTGCCTTTAAGAAAACTGTGAAACCTCGTTGGTTTAAAGAGGGTAGGGGTGGATGGCTAGAGAATTCTAAAGGATTCTTCCTGTCTACAAGCTTTCTTTCTTTCACTTGTTTTTAATGTTTGACTTTTATACCTTTAATACTGTTAACAGACATGTTTAGGGCAAGCTCTGAAGCAATGGTCAAGTCATATCTCAGAGAAAGTCAAAGTCATATCTGAGAAAGGGCTAAGTATAAAAGACAAAACTTAAAGTCCATTTCATGGGACTCTAGTAATCTAACTCTCTTGGGAGGAGAAGTCTATTCAAACAAGGTCAGTTTTGTTTTCATATTTCTACTAGTAGTGTAAAAGAAGAAAAAGGAGTTCTACCAGTGGGGTAATAACTGTTTTTATTAAATATAATAAAAACAATTCATTCCAGAAAGTGAATTTATGCTAGGAATATGAATGCAACAAGAAGCTAGTCAGCAAACTATGAAGAAGAGAGCTTTTCAAATCTTAAAGTGCACACTAGTTATCTAGGAATCCTGTCCTAGTGCACTATCTGACTCAGTAGATTGGGATAGGGCCTAAGATACCACATGTTTAACCACCTCCCAAGTGATGTTGATGCTTCTGGTCCCCAGACCATATTTTGAGTAGTGAGGCTCTAGAAGACATATGTGAAACACACACCCAGTGATTGTTAAATCATACTACGCCACTGGTGAGGATTAAAGGATGACAATATTTACAAATCAAAAACCCCACAAAACAGAAGTAATCTATTGGCTGAGATTTTTGTTCTTCAATCTACTGTTTTAATGTACCATAAAAATCTAAACCAAACCCATTGCTGTCAATTCTGACTTACAGCATCCTGTGTGAGTCAAGTAGAACTGCACTTCATAGGGTTTTCCATGTAGATTACCCAGCTTTTCTTCTGTGGTGGCTCTCTAAGTGGATTGAACTGCCCATCTTTTTGTTGTTAGCCCAATTCAAACTGTGCCACTCAGGACCTTAATGTATCATGTTGTTTCTGTTACTAGGTGCCATCGAGTTGGTTCCAACTCACAGCAGTCCTATGTACAACAGAATGAAACATAGCCCCATCCTGCACCATCCTGACAATCACTGCTATGCAAGCCCATTGTCATAGCCACTGTGTCAATCTATCTCATTGAAGACAACCTTTCAGTTCTGTGTTTGCAGGCAAATATTATTTTCCTATTTACACCATCAAATTCAATACTCCCTGGAAACAGCATGGAAAGTTAACTTTAGGAATGGAGGTCAAGGTGATACAGATAAATCATGGAGCTTATTTATCTTGATGTTTTTATATGTCAATGGTGGTATTAAAAAAGAAGACAATGATAACAATTTGAGAAACATGGAAGGTTTATAATCTATATTGTACAATCTACTTCCATAGTGATATTGCCTCAGAAACCCAAGGAGGGTTTGCTATGAGTTGGAGCTGACTCGATGGCAGTGAGTTTGGTTTTTTGGTTTGTATAACCACTACCATCGATTTGACTCTGTGGAGCAGAGGTGAGTTTCAACCACTGACCTGCTGAGCAGCCAAATGCCTTACTCACTATGCCACCAGAACTCCTTATAAGCTGTGTATATGAAGAAAGAACTCCTTTATGTTCTGAGTTGCTAATATTATTTAATTTTAAGTTTTCCTTTTATGCACAATAGGCAGATAAGTTATGATTAGGAGTGGAATGAGGCAATAACAGAACAAAACAAACAAAAACTCAATGTTTTGGTAAATTCAGTGAGATAACCATTCAATATATTAAAGGAACCAAAAAATAATCCCATAATCATCAAATTTGTTATCAGAATTCACCCATTACTTGACTGAAGTTATTAACAAATTCAATTAAAATAGTCAATCCTCCCTCAAATTCTCCTAACATTCCCATTTTAGGAGGTTTGCAAATGCAGTGAGCTACAGTCTTCAAGAAACTTGATAGAAAATTGTCAGAAGGTTTTGATGATTCAGTTTTCCTGGAAATGAGATTCTAGAGCTACTTTAATAAAGGCTTTGAAATTGGAGAGAACTCAGTAGGTCTGGAAAGAACAACAATGACTCTCTCAAGAAACAAAGAAAATAATACCAAAAAAGAGAAGGATTTATGTAGAATGCATATTAAATGTACAGTGTCATATAAATTCTAGCAAAGAAAATCCATTCTGACAGCTTACAATATTAGAGTCATTAGAGAAGTTTTGAAACATTACCATGGCCCATGAAAGGCCTGGGAAATACTTTCAAAGGAAAAGGGGGCAGAATACCTTCTTCCTCTGTATTAAATAATATTACAGTATAATACCGGCCCAAGTAGTTTCTCCAGAGTTGCCCTGTGTCCCATGAAAGTAGAAATAACATACAATAATACGTGTAATTATAACAGATAACAGCTCAGTTAATGTTTTGTTGCCAATGTGAAGTGATTTAAACCAAACCAAAACCAAACCCACTGCAATCCAGTAGATTCTGACTCACAGTGACTTTATAGGATGAAGTAGAACTGCCACATATGGTTTCCAAGGCTGTAAAGCTATCTTTACCAAAACAGACTGCCTCACTTTTCTCCTGTGGAGTGGCTAGTGGGATTGAACTGCCAGATGACCATTTGATTAGCAGCCAAATGCTTTAAACACTATATCACCAGAGCTCCTAAATAATTCGAAGCACCCAAGACACACCAGTGCAAACGAATTTTCTTAACTCCTTTCTACTTCTGTATGTAAAGGAATGTTAAAACATTTTTGTAACATCTGGTTAGTAAACCTGAGTTTTTCTTTTCTGCACCAAAGAAATAAATTTAAAAAATTGAAAACTACAACTACTCGCTTGGATGCCTCACACCCTTAAGCTCAGGGTATACAAATCTGTTTATAAAAATGTATCTGAACTCAGCCCAAGCAAAATCTTAGCCAAGTTTAAGTAGATTGAAGAGATGTACACAAGTTGTCCTAAAGCTACAGGTAAGAGAGAATCACTAGGGAGCTTGTCCAAAAACATCCCCAGGCCCCACTTCAAAGGTTCTGATACGCATTTTAAACCAGAGCCTCATGTGTTTCTAATGCCATGATTCTCAGACCTCTAGAACTGATTTTCATACATTGTCACTCTGTATTTTCCTCCTCTCTAGTCACTGGGTAGTTAATGTTACTGAAGGAGTTATACTGGAATTCTGTGTGTGAGGGGAAGGGGAATGTTTAACAACTACTTCCCTCAGGCTTACTTTGTTTTTCTTTGTTTCTTCTTTTCTGACCTCACTTCAGAAGGAACAATAATTATACTCTTCACTTCATGGCACATAATCATCTTTGTTGCAAACAAAGGGTCTCCTTCCCTCCTTTCCTCCCTCCCTTTTTCCCTCCCTTCCTTCCTCCTTCCCTCCTCTCCTTTCTTCCTTCAGTCTGTCCTGCTTTCCTTTCTTCTCCTTCCGTTATCCCTCCCTCCCTTTATTGTTTCCTTCCTTCTTCGCTCCCGCTCTTCCTTCTTCAGCCATTCCTTTTTATCTCAATTGCCATTTACCATTTCTCTTCATCCCATGGACAAGTTCTCTAATGCTTTTATTATGAATATTTTTGTTTGCACGCTTTTCTTGAAAATTAATATGATTGTTCTATGTCCCTGCACATAGATTGCTTTGTGTTTTCTCACTTTTTATCCTTAAGTGCCATAAAACCAAAACCAAAAAAAATAACCCACTGCCCTCGAGTTGATTTTCACTCATAGTGACCCCTCGTTGGGTTTCTGAGGGAGTATCTCTATGGACGTAGATTGCTCAATCTCCCTTCTGAGGAGTGGCTGGTGTGTTTGAACCACCAGCCTTCTGGTTAGCAGTCAAATATCTATGGTGCCATGTACATATTGATTCTGTGGCTTCTAACAGTTACACCCACGGTGTGCATCCACCACACCATTGCTGTGATAGGCTCTCAGGTTGCAGCAAATCTCTGACACCATACAGAATGCCTCAGGAAAGTCACATTTTGCATTTCATTTTTATGTCTCTTTACTCTCCTTTAATTTGGAGGTGTTTCTCAGCCTTTCATTATCTTTTATCATATTGGCGTTTTTGAAGTATTCAGTCCCACTCCTTTTAAATAACACTCTTAACTTTTTTCCTGATGTTTCCTCATGATTATATTCAGTTTACATAAATAATACACTGTCATATTACTACCTACATGATGCTGTGTCTTTCTCAGGCTATCACACCCAGAGGCCTTCAGTGTCCATCTGCCCCTCCTTGATAATTTAAATTTTGACCATCTGGTCAACATGTTGTCCATTTTCTCCACTACGTAGTAGAGAAGCCTGACTTTTAAAGCCAGAATTTGTCAAACTGTGAAGCTGCTGCTGACTGCCTCTCATTGATTGTTTGATTCATCTGCCCTCACTGGTAACCTTAATGGAGCCATTATTTGCTATTACCCTAATTTAAGAGAGAGTTTTCTTTCTCTTGAGACCAGGGGAGGTTTACAATCAAAGGATTTCTGTAGCTTCTGAACTGTTTTCAAACCTAACAATTGCCCTTTCACTGCTCAATTAAATACCTCTTAAGGAGAAACAATTGAATTTTCCAAACTGTTCCCTTTTTGGCTTACATTGCTTTCAGAGTATCTCACCTTGTCTTCCATAAAAGTCGGGCCTGCTCTGTCTGTTCAGACCTGGGTTAATTTGTTTCCAAGTAGCAGGCAAATTGCTTTGTTCCCAGAAACAGCTTTGGGAGGAGAGAGCTTGTGCTGGGATGGCAATAGAAGGGTTTAAACAATGGTTGATTTATTTTACACAACATCCAGACCCCAAGAGCCTTCACAACATGGTTCTTGTCCATCCTGACAATGTTAGAAAGACCACACCTCCAATATCTTTTTCTTAAACTTTCTTTAGGGATTTTCTCTGTCCCAAAAGGTAGTTAGAAAGACAGTAAACTTGGGCAGACTTTGCAGGTGAGAACCTTGGCTTGTGTCAAATCTGGATGTAATAGATTTAAGTAAACAACTGCTCCTATAACCAGTACAATTGGCTCTGAGACAAAATATATCCCAGGCCTCAAACATCTTGAAACAAATGGAGTAAAGCCAAGCTCCTCACCTGTAATTACATTCTGTTGATTTGTCTGAAGTTACTCCTTTTTGTCACTTTAGGTCTGCCCGGAGCTCCCAGGAGACAATGATGGCCATTGTTTGTGTACATAGTGCTGGTGGAACAATGGATGCAGAAAAGCAAACTTGTGGTCTGTGCCTTTCACTGCAGGATACAAATCAGGCAGCAGAATCTGGCAACTATCAGGAGGCTGAAATAAGCATATACAATCATAGAACAAAGTAACCTAATTATGTGTTTAACATAATAATAATTACAAAAGCTTTATAAGCATGGTTTTGAGCTATCTGCTGCTATGGGTCCCCGAGGGCTTCTGTCAACTACAGGGCACACAGAGAAATGAGCAGTGACAGGAAGCTGGGTTGGAGAGTGGGCTCAGCCGTTCATTTTCTTTTGTATGTGAGCAATTGTTTTAAAGTTTAAATGCAATACTCAGTGTATCATTTGTCGCTGCAAATTACCCCTTGGATGTTTCACTACAAGCGCCAGCTTCTCTTGGGTACCTTCTGGATTTTACAAGTGGTTCCATCAAACCAGGATTATTATTCTTCAAGAAATTATCCAGAGTGGCTTGTTACATGACAGACATGTGGTTTGAGTTTTGTTGTAAGTGCAGAACAAAGGGTCTGAGAGTGTTTCTTTTCAGTATCTGTGATGTGTGGCACTGAGGAAACATAGATAGTTCATTATTCAAATGAGAATATTTCCTTGCCTTTCATTTTCAGTTTTATTTCTGTATATCCATGACATTTCAGCAAGCAAGCTGCCTCCTCTAGAAGCACCATCTGCTTTGCTTTTCAACTGTGAAACCATCTGAGAGAATACCTTCTCCCTCATAGAAATACATATGGGGTGAGGAGAATGGTGTTGTTGATTATGTGTATGATTAGGTATGAATATGTACATGTATATCTATAGATATAGTTTGTTTGTT
>NW_006921863.1:3705066-3707537 GCF_000298275.1 Orycteropus afer afer
GTCTGTTTGTTCATCGGTATATTCCTGTCATGTAGAAGAGATTTTGGCACTCCAAAACAAAAACGAAACCCATTGCCATCAAGCCAATTCCAACTCATAGCGACCCTATAGCACAGAGTAGGTCTGTCCTATTGAGTTTCCAAGATGTAGCAGACTACTACATCTTTATCCCGTAGAGAGGTTGGTGGGTTTGAACTGCTGAACTTTTGGTTGGCAGCTGAGCACTTAACCACTGTGCCACCAGGGCTCCTGGCTGGCACATAGTAGTGCAAAATAAGTAGTTGTTGAATTGAAAGTTATATGACTATCAGTGTTCTTCCTGAGCATTTTTGTGGTTGGCATGTAACTGTCAGAAATTACTTCTGTTGGTTGCCACTGCTCCAATTATCACTTACACCCTAGCACGACCATCTTCTGTCATGTGCTAACATGCACTATGCTAAGAGTGTGTCCCTATGTGAGGACTCCTTCTCTGTGTTATATTTTCTCATAGAGAAGAAAGTAAATGCCCCTTGTGACTGTCTTCCACACGTTGTGAGGCTTACTTGCCAACTCTTGAACATCACCTGAATTACCAAGAGTACAGCTTGGGCCCTGCCCTCATGACTTTTACTATATGAGTATATTTATACAGTATAAAACATTAAAACATTAGTCTACTGAGAAGACAACATTAAACTGCTACCATAATGCAAATGGTTAATGTGTTCAGCTACTACATGTCATATATAATATATATATATATAATATAACATATATAATATGTATGGTTATATTAAAGAGTTTGGAGCCTCAAGTTTACCCTGAGGTACTTGGAAGAAAGGACCTATGATCGCCTTCCAAAGAATCACTCACTGAAATCACTATGGAGCATAGTTCTACTCTGATGTACGTGAGTTCGCGATGTGTTTGAGCCACTGTGAGTGAGAATAGGCTTAATGGCAACTGTTTTTTTTTTTTCTTTTCTGACCATAACTCGGGACATCTATGAAAAATACACACTTCCAGGTTCAAGTTAAAATAGTGCAACCTAAGTGATCAGGAACACAGTTGTCGAGCTGGCCTGATTTCCTGAAACTGGAACTGGACTATCTCATTTCAGCAGAGGTTTCAGAAAGAAGCAGGGAGTCAGATCAACTGGTCTTCAGATTTTCAAGGTAGAAAAGATTCATGTTCATGTATTAGACTTTTTAGCCCACTCAAAGATACACTGAGTGCAGTGCACTCTGATTTTTCTTGACAGAGATACATAGGATACAAAGGAAGAGGCTGAGGTAATCCATGCTATCTGTAAATTCTAATACCTACCTCACATGAGAGCTAGGAACATAGGATGATATCTTTTAGAAATTGCTCAAATCAGAAAATTTCAATTATTTTCCTTTCTCTACAGGATGGAGTCAAGAATTTTAAACAAGGTTTGTAAAAATCTGGGTTAAACCTGTTTTCTAGACTTAAGTCCCTTTGCCCACCCACAGACACACTGTGCTGGAATGAAACTGGAGATCAGTCACCATTCACTAAGAACCCGAAAGTTGGTATTTCTACCATGTTGCTTTGAGTGGAAGGCCTTCATTTTTGCTGGTCAAAGTTCTAGTAAAGGAGCTCATAGGTTTCTCTCTGGACATATTAAATTTGAGGTACTGATTGTACAACCAAGAGGAACTGTGTAGTAAGGACTTGGAGAGATGTTATGGAGTTTAAGAGGTCTGGCTGGAGATTGGTACTTGAGAAGCTATTCATTTCTTGATTATATGTGAAGCTATAAGGATGGATGATATCACCTAAGAGTATAGCATAAAGAGAGACAAGGACATCAACTTTTATGGGATGGGCAGAGGAAGGAGACCTTCCCAGTGAAGGAAACCATGAGAATAGAATAGAAGGACACCAACAAAATAGGAAGAAAACTAGAGGAATAGGGTGTTATGAATAATAAAGCTAAATTTACTAAATACTACCTATGTAGGAAAACTCGATTTAAGCATTGAACATACATTAACTCAATACTTACAACAACCTTATAAAGTAAGTTTTATTTTATTTTATTTTTTAAAGATAAGGAAACTGAATGTTTTGGCTATCCAGTGCTGCTCTAACAGTAATATACCACAAATAGATGGCTTAACAAATAGGAGTTTATTATCTTACAGTTTTGGAGGCTAGACATCTGAGTTCAAAGTGTCAGCTCTAGGGGTTGGGTGAAAGCCCCTTGACCTTGGACTTCAGCTCTGCCTCTTGCTCCTTGGCCACTTGAGCTGGAGGCTTTCTTCACTCAGGCAACTGCTGGCTGCTGAGGCTGACAAACCCACGGTTAACAAATAAAAATGCACAGTCCCAATATTACCAAACCATATGGCAGGCCACTGATTCAAGTCCATTAAGAGTCCCTGCAAAAACGGCAAGGAGGCCACATGTTCTGACCTCCTCTAATCTCACAAGAGGAAGACAGCAGTAACCCAAGGCCTATT
>NW_006921863.1:3708002-3709541 GCF_000298275.1 Orycteropus afer afer
GGACACCTTCAGCAATCAGGAGCTCCTCAGTTGCTCATAGCAAATTCCACCTTGGAGTTTACAAAGACTTATGGGTAGAAAAGCCACACAAAGTAATTTACTACACTGCAGTCCCAAGATCAGCAGACAACATGGCAGGCTGCTGAATGATGACTTGGTTACATGAAGGATTCAAGCGTGCCAAAAACTAAAGACCATTCCTAAAACTTCTCCTTATACACTGGAAGCAGATCACATCCCTAAGGCAGCTACTCAGCTACTCACAGTAGATTCCACCAAGAAGTTGATTACCAGTCTCCTCATGGGGACTAACTACATCTAGCTGCCCAACCACTAAAAACCAGGCCTAGCCAAGTTGACGCCTTAACTACCACACTGAGTCACAGAGAGATTAAGAAACTTGCCTAAGAGTATGAGCTACTTGGTGGTGATTTGGAATTCAAACTTATCTGACTCCAGAGTTTATACCCTTGTCTATTCTATAACTCACCAATGTCAAAAGGAAAATAATTTTAAGATGGAGAGATTGGCCGACATTTTCACAAGGTTAGATGCATCAGAGAGTTCAATTGAGATAATGAATGAAAAGTGTCCATTTAATTTGATAAGTAGGAGAATATTGTTGACCTTAGCACAAGTCATTTCACTATACTGGAAGCTTGATGCAAATGAGTTCTTCAGTATCATCTCTATTTCATCCATTTCTTTATTTACATTTCTTTATTTACATTTCTTTAGTTATGTTGAGGTGTAATCTGTACTGAAGGCTTTAGTCTTTGATCTACATCAGTAAGTGCAAGTCATCTTCATTTTCTGCAAGCAAGCTTGTGACATATGCATATTGCCAATGATGAATGCGCCATCCTTCAATCCTGATGGTGCATTCTTCTTCCTATAGTCCAGCTTCTTGGATTATTTGTACAACATACAGATTAAATAAGCATAATGAAAAGATACAACCCTACCACACTCTTTTTCTGATTTCAAACCACAAAGTATCCCTTTGTTCAGATGTTAATATCTTTTTAGCATACAGTTCAAATGCTCTACTAATTTTAAATAACATCCACATTTTAGAAAAGCATTTAAAAGAGAAAAACTAGAAAGAATACTGCATGAAAACCCTTCACTAGAAAAACTTGTCCATTTTTAAAAAGAAGTCCAAAGTTCAATTCTCACCTGGTTCACAATCGAGTTCACCATATCATGTGTGGGGTTTTGGCAAAGAAAAAAGGGAAAACAACAACAGGCGTAAGTGATCAACAAGGGAAGTCACAATTTAAAAGAAAAAGAGTCCAGGAGAGACCTTTGCAAGTAGATCGATAAAAAAGAATTAGTTTCACTCTTACGGACTTGGGCCTGTTGTTGTTGTTTGGTGCTATAGAGTCAGTTCCTACTCACAGCAACCTCATATACAACAGAATGAAACACTGCCTGGTCCTGTGACAACCTCACAAACTTTTGCTTTCTTCATGGATGATGTTCTTGATGTCATCCCACAATTCCTCTGGTTTTCAGTCATTGGTGTTCAGTGCATCA
>NW_006921863.1:3742078-3751457 GCF_000298275.1 Orycteropus afer afer
CACTATTTACAATAGCTAAAAGATGGAAACAACCTAGGTGTCCATCAACTGAAGAATGGATAACCAAACTATGGTACATACACACAATGGAATACTATGTAACCCTAAAGAATAATGTAGAATCTGCAAAACACCACATAACATGGATGAACTTGGAGGAAATTTTGCTGAGTGAAATAAGTCAATCACAAAAGGACAAATATTGTATTAGTCCATTATTATAAAAGTCATGGAAATATTTATCTATGTAAGGAAATTTTCTTTGGTGCTTACCAGGGGTGAGAGGTGAAGGAAGGGAACACAGATAGATAGAGATAAATACTGATTTGGGTGAAGAGAAGGGCAATCTACCAAATGTGAGTGATCAATATGGTGGCATTGAGGAAGAGAAAGACATAGAGAGGTATGTGGGAGGTACAGACAACAAAGACGAATCCTTTTGCACATAAAGTACTGTGTTGTCAGTGAAGGCAAAAATAGGTATACAGGTGGATAGATGGGTGTAGAGGCTGAACTATTAGGTATGTCTATGAAGTGAGGAGTGTACCCAAGAACATGTATAGGGTCAGCAGGCAATGGTCCTATAAGTTTATGTGTATGATCTGAATTCCCAGGTGTATAGTAGAGCTGACAAGGGGCAAGGTTGTAGCTACTGCTTAGTCACAGCCAGCTACCCAGAGGGATTTAGTAGTTGAACCTGTGGGCTTGGGACCATAGTTGCAGAGGGACATCAAGCTCAATTGACATAACATACTACACAAAACATTGTTCCACCTCCTACTTTGGTGAGTAGTGACTAGGATCTTAAAAGCTTGCAAGCTGCCATCTAGATGCAACGATGGGTCTCTCTGCATCCAGAGCAAAGAAGAATGAAGAAAACCAAAAATTAATGGAAACAATTAGTCCTAGCAACTGGTACACCATCCAATCTGCAGCCTATATGACTAGACCAGAAGAACTAGATGGTGCCCGGCTACCAGTGCCAACCACTTGGAAGGGGATCTATGTAGGAGATCCTGGATTGAGAGGGGAGAACAATGTAGAACAAAACTCAAAATCATTTGGAGGAAAAAGAAAGGGGGGGGGGACCAGGTTTCCTGGTCTGATACAGCCTGGTGGAAACACTGAGACTATGGCCCCTAGCTGCCCTTCAGGGCTTGAATTGAACCCACACTTGTGGCTTCCAGCCAAATAAAAGACAGGCATATGAGGTGAACATTTACCTGAGGTAGATACACTCCTTGGAGAGAACAATCATGGGAGAAAGAAGGGATGCTTATGCACAGGGAGACAACTAAGGGGGTAGGAGTGCATGGAGGGATGGACACAAGGTAGAAGTAACTATCAGGAGGAAGTGGGAGGGGAGATGTTGCATTGTGGTAAATTGTGGTCAATGTCATGAGACAAAGTGTATGTGAACTGCTGTATGGAAACTGAATTTGCTCTATAAATTTTCACCCAAATCACAATAATAAATAAATAAATTTTAAAAAAGAATAAATTTATTTTCAAACACCAAAAAAAAAAAAAGTAGATGGAAGGAAAACAGAAAATTACTGTACCAAAAAGAATTGTTTGACGTTCAACCATTTTAGGAGGTGGCATATGATTAAGAAACAATGGTATTGAAGGAAGAAGTTGAAGCTACCCTGAAGGAATTGGCAAAAAACAGGGCTCCAGAAGTTGATGGAGTACCCATAAAGATGTTTCAATAAAGAGGTGCTCTGCTGGAGGCACTCACTTGGCTATGCCAAGAGATTTGGAAGATAGCTGCCTGGCCAACTGACTAGAAGAGATCCATATTTGTACCCTTCCTAAGAAAGGTGATTCCACAGAATGTGGAAATTATCAAACAATATCACTAATATCACATGCAAGTAAAATCTTACTGAAGATAATTCAAAAATGGTTGCAGAAGTGTATTGACTGAGAACTTCCAGAAATGCAAGCTGGATTCAGAAGAGGATGTGGAACAAGGGATACTATTGCTGATACCTCTCCAAGTCAAATGGATCTTGGCTGAAAGCAAAGAATACCAGAAAGATGTTTACTTTTGTTTTATTGACTATGTAAAAGCATTTGACTGTGTGGATCATAACAAATTATGGATAATATTGAGAAGAATGGGAATTCCAGAACACTTAATAATGCTCATGAAGTACCTGTACATAGACCATGTGGCTGTCATTCAAACAGAATATGGAAATACTGCATGGTTTAAAATCAGAAAGGGAGTGCATCAGGTTATATCCTTTCACCATACTTATTCAATCTGTATGCTGAGCAAGTGATGTGAGAAACTGGACTATATGAAGAAGAGTGTGGCATGAGGATTGGAGGAAGACTCATTAACATGTGATTTGTAGATGACACAACTTTGCTTGCTGAAAGTGAAGATGGCTTGAAGCTCTTACTAAGGAAGGTTAAAGACTAGAATCTGCAGTATGGAACACACCTCAACATAAAACAAAAATCCTCACAAAAGGACCAATAAGCAGCATCATGATAAATGGAGAAAAGTTTGAAGTTGTGAAGGATTACCTTTTACTTCCTTCCACAATCAATACCAGTGGAAGCAGCAGTCAAGAAATCAGATGATATACTGCACTGGGTAAATCTGCTGCAAAAGACCTCTTTAAAGTGAAGACCAAAGATGTCTCATTGAAGACTAAGGTGCATCTAATGCAAGCCATGGTGTTTTTCATTCACCTCATATGCATGTGAAAGCTGGAGAATGAATAAGGAAGACCGAAGAAGGGTTGATACTTTTGAGTTGTGGTGTTGGTGAAGAATATTGAACATACTATGGACTGCCGGAAGAACTAACAAATCTGTCATGGAAGAAGTGCAGCAGAATGCTCCTTGGAAGTGAGAATGACCAGACTTCGTCTCACCTACTTTGGTCATGCTGTTGGAAGAGACCATTCCCTGGAGGATGTCATGCTTGGTAAAGTGGAGGGTCAATGAAAAAGGGGAAGGCCCTCAGTGAGATGGATTGACACAGTGGCTGCAAGGATGGTCTCAGGTATAGCAGGGATTGTGAGGCTGTCACAGGACTGGCCAATCTTTCATTCTGTTGTTCACTATGAGTTGGCACTGAATCGATGGCACCTACCAACAACAATAAAGTTTATGGATGTCAGGGACCCACAGCGAGTGACTGCCTAGAGATCTGCGTGAATTGAGGCCATCCCTAAGATGAGCACGAAGGGGTGCAGTTGCTTCTCTACTTATGAGCTTTCCATTTATTAACACTCAAGTATTTATAATCAATGCTGCTTAAAAATTGGAGCACATACACTATGTTCTGGGAGCTCTGGTAGCATAGTGGCTAAGGCACTTGGCTGCTAACCAGAAGGCTGGCGGTTCAAACCCACCAGTCACTCCTCGGAAGGAAGATGGGGCAATCTACTTCTGTAGTGATACTGCCTTGGAAACCCAAGGAGGGGTCACTATGAGTCGGGTCCAACTCGACGGCACACAACAACAACACTATGTTCTATTGTTTTCTTAGTTTCCTAGTAAAAGAAATGCCAGTTGGTGGCTTTAAAGAACATAAATATAGTTTCTCACAGTTCTAGAGGCTAAAAGTCCAAATCAAGTTCTTGGCTGTGCCAATTCCTTCCTTTACAGTAGCTCTAGGTCATCATTGGTTCCTGTTGATCCTCACGTTGCATCCACCTACCCCAAGAATGTGCTTGTCTCTGTGTGTAATCTGCTTTTTTATAAAGCTAAGAAGTGATTTAACTAAGAAGTAGGGTACATCCTACACTCCTATGGCCTCATTAACCTAACAATAGAGTGCATTTCACAACTGACAATTGCGGATTACATTGTGAAATGTGATTACCTTGCATTACATCCCCAGATAGTTGTTGTTGTTGTTAGTTACAATTGAGTCACTTTTGATTCATGATGACCCCATATGTGCAGAGAAGAACTGCTCCATAATGTTTTCAAGGCTGTCAACTTTTGAAAGCAGATCACCATGCTTGTATTTTGAGGTATCTCTGGGTGAGTTTGAATTGTCAATATTTTGGCTAGTAGTTGAGTACTTAACTCTGTGCAACCCAGGAACTCCACCCACAGGTATAGATAGGGGTTAAGATTCCAACACATATTTTTTGGGGGGCAATTACCATCAGATTCCTTCAGCATTTTTTCTACCTATAATCATCAAGACAAGCACTCTACCTGATATTAGAGATATACAGGGAAAAATGCAGACAAGTTCTCCCTTTCTGGAGCTTGTATATTAGCAATGAACAGCAAAACAGAATTATCACAGGTTGTGACAGTGCTATGAAGGAAATACACACAACAAGAGGATAGAGACTAACTGTGATTGAGGAAGGCCTCAAAATGGAACTACCATCTTTCTGAGTCACAGAGAGTTAGGAAGAATGGCCATCTGAAGAGCTGGGGGAGGCACATATTAAGTCAGGGGCAACAGTAAGTGCAAAGTCCTGAGAGGGGCAAGTCCTAGGAGTGAAAGAAAAAGTTTATACTCAAATGTAGGCAAATCATCACTCTCATATACTTCTGGTGGAATTGCAAATTAATATCATTTTTAAAGAAGACATATTTTACAATATACTTCAATAACCATGATTTTTAAGTGCTTGGAACTCTGTTGTATATAAGGTCACTATGAGTTGGAGACGACTCAACAGCCCACAACAAGAAGGAATTTCTTTCTCTTTTTAACTTTTTATTATGATTTGGGTAAAAGTTTATAGAGGAAATTGGTTTTGTGTTCAACAATTCATATACATTTTGATTTGTGACACTGATTGCAATCCTCATAATGTAGCAACAGTCTTCCAACTTCCTCCCTGTATTTACCTTTTCTATTCATCATCCTTTCCTATCTATTCCTATCTTCTGAATTTTATCCCCAGGAAAATGCTGCCCTTTTGATCTCTCATGGTTGGTTGTTCTAAGGAGTGTATACTGCCCTGGTGTTATTGTTCACCTATTGTTTGGTTAAAAATTGAGTAAAGGGGATGAATCCAGTTCCAATCTTGAAAGGTGTCCAAAGGCCATAGTTTCAGGAGTCCCACCAATCTTTATCAGACCAGTAAGGCTGGACTATTTTTATGATTTTGGTTTTGTTGCATGTTTTTCTCCCACTCCATCCTCCTATTGTGATCCCTTTCAGAGTGGTCATCGTTTAGTTGTTCTGGTCTCAGGGTCATGAAGGCTGGGATTCATATGGTCCATTAGTTCTTTGGACTATTTGTTTCCATGCATCTTTGATGCTCTTCCCTCTTCTTTGTCCTGAATAGGGAAAGACCCTAGTTGCACCTTACATGGTCGATCACAAACTTTTAAGATTCCAGTCACTACTCACATAGAACATAGTCCTTGCGGACTGTGTTATGCCAATAGAACTTGATATCTCCACAAACTATGGTCCTGTGCCCCTAGGCCCAGCAACTCATTGCTAGAACCTCATTTTTATTATTTTTTTTTTCTGATGTTATCTTTTTTAAAGTGCATACTATTGAAATATAATTTATGTACAGTGAAATATAAAAAACTATTGTGACATGGGGCAATGCTTTTTTTTTTGCAGTGTTCCCTCCCCTCACCTCATACCCCTGGTAACTAACAAAGAAAGTTTTCTTCCATATATAAACCTTTCCTTGACTTTTTATAAGAATGAATTAATACTATATTTGTCCTTCTGATATTGAATTATTTCACTCAGCATAATGTCCTCCAAGTTCATCCATGTTATGGGATGTTTTGCCAAATATGCATTATTCTTTAGTGTGGCATAGTATTCCATTGTGTGTATGTACCATAGTTTGGTTATCCATTCTTTTGTTGGTGAGCACCTAGCTGTTTCCATCTTTTGGCTATTGTAAATAGTGCTGCGATGAAGATAGGTGTGCATATATCTGTTCTTGTCCTGGCTCTCAATTCTTTAGGATATATACCTAATAATGGGATTGCTGGGTCAAAGAGTATTTCTAATTCCAGCTTTTTAAGGAATCGCCATACTGTTTTCCACGGTGGTTTTATCATTTGGCAGTCCCACCAGCAGTGTATGAGAGTCCCAGTCACTCCACATCCTCGTCAGCATTTATTTTCTCTCTTGTTGAACTTTGTCATTAGTGCTGAGGTGAGATGGTATCTCATTGTTGTTTTGATTTATATCTATCTGGTGGCTAATGATCATGAGCTTTTCTTCATGTATTTGCTGGTCACCTGAATATCCTCTTTGGTGAAATGTTTATTCATGTCTTCTGCCCATTTTTTAATTGAATTGTTAATCTTTTGTTGTTGAGGTGTTGGAGTTTTCTATAAATTTTAGAGATAAGTCCTTTGTCAGATATGTAATTATCAACAAATATGAATTTGTTGCTGTCATTTTGTTATGTGCTTTTTCATGGTTTTGATTTCTTTTTCCATACCATTTTTTTTTTTTTTTTTTTTTATGCTGAGCTCGTTTTGTTTATGAATCTTGTTATTACTTCCTTGGTTGCTATTGTTTTATATTTGCTAAACCATTTGTGCCTGTCCTCTTTTTTAATTTTGATGTAAAATTTTATCCTTTTTCTTTGAGGTTTCCTTGTGATTTATAATTTTCTTCCCAAGTTTAGAACAGTCCATTCTACCTTGAAGTTGTCTTGATCTCCCTATGATTTAGAAGTTCTGTAATTATGGAATTTTTTCCCTCTTTTTGGTTTGTAGTTGTCCTCATTTCTCAATTGATGTCTCTGGTTCCCTGTTTACAATCTTGTAGGCTTACTTACTTTGGGTACTTCTATAAGTGGTTTGTTTGGTTTCTGCGTTATGTCATCATGTGTGTTAACGGTCAGTTGTTGTTTGCTATTGTTGGTTCTCTGTCCAAAGGACTCCCTTTAGCATCTTTTGTAAGGTTGGTCTTCTTTTAACAAATTCCCCTAATTTCTTCTTATCTGGAAATCTCCTACTTTCACCATCATATTTGAGGGACAGTTTTGCTGGGTATATCATTCTTGGCTGGAAATTTTTCTCTTTCAGTGTTTTATATATGCCATCCCATTGTTTTCTTGCCTTCATTGTTTCTGCTGAGAAATCTGAGCTTATGCCTATTGGTTGCCCCTTGTGGGTAACTTTGCATTTTTTTCTGTGCTGCTTTCATGATTCTTTCTTTGGTTTTGATGAGTCTGATGATGATATGTCTTGGCAATCTTCTTTTGAGGTCTATCTTGTTTGGAGTTCGTTGGACTTCTTGAATGGATATATTCTCATCATTCATTGAACCAAGAAAATTCTCTTCCAACAAATTTTCAACAATTTTTTCTTTGGTTTTATTTTTCTTTTCCTGTTCTGGAATTCTAATTGTTGTTGTTAGGTGCCGTCAAGGTGTCTCCAACTCATAGCAACCCCATGCAGAGCAGAATGAAACACTGCCCAATCCTGCACCAGATCCACAATCCCTGCTATACTTGAGCCTATCATCACAGCCACCATGTCAATCCATCTCATCGAAGGCCTCCCCCTCTTTCGTTGACCTTCCCTCTTACCAGGCATGACATCCTTCTCCAGGGAATGGTCCCTTCTGACAACATGACTAAAATAGGTGAAATGAAGTCTGCCCATTCTTGCTTCCAAGGAGCATTCTGGCTGCACTTCCTCCAGGACAGATCTGTTAGTTCTTTTAGCAGTCCATGGTACTTTCAGCATTCTTCACCACCACCACAACTCAAAAGCATCAACTCTTCTTTGGTCTTCCTTATTCATTGTCCAGCTCTCACATGCATACGAGGCGATTGGAAATATCATGGCTTGTGTCAGGCACACCTTAGTCCCCAGGGAGACATGCTTGCTCCTCAGCACTTGAAACAGTTCCTTCGTGGTTAACTTTCCCAATGTTACATGCCGTCTAATGTCCTGACTGCTGCTTCCATTGGCATTAATTGTAGAACCAAGCAACGTGAATTCTTTAACAACCTCTATCTTATCTCCATTTATTGTGATGCTTCTCATTGGTCCAGTTGTGAGGATTTTTGTTTTCTTTATATTGAGACATAATCCATACTGCAGACTGTATTATTCAGCCTTCATCAGTAAGTGCTTCAAGTCCTTTTCTGAATCAAGCTTGCACCTCTGGAATTTCTCTGTCAATATACTGCTGCAACTGTTTTTGAATTATCTTCAGTAAAATCTTACTTGTGTGCGATATTAATGATATTGTTCTATAATTTCCACATTCTGTGGTATCACCTTTCTTTGGGATGGGGGAATTCCAATTACACGTAGGTTATTCCTTGGATGGTATCCCACATGAACCTTAGGCTTTCTTCATTTCGTTTTGATCTTGTTTCTGATTGATTTTTTTCCAAAGAAGTATTGAGATATTTGCCTTCAAACTCATTAATTCACTCTCCCATTGATTCAATTCTACTCCTTTGCTTGTACATTATGTTGTCTATTTCTGAAAATTTGATTTAATCTTCTTGATTTCTATCTGTAGATTTTTTTTTCATTGTGATTTGGGTGAAAGTTTACAGAGCAAATTCACTTTCCATACAGCAGTTCACGCACACTTTGTCTCATGACATTGACAACCATTTACCCCAATGCAACAGCCCCCCTCCCACTTCCTCCCGATAGTTACCTCTTCCCTTTGTCCATCCCTCTATGAACTCCTTGTCAGCTCTATTATACCACTGGGAATTCTTACAGAACATACAAATCCACTTGTAGAACCATTGTCTGCCAACCCTATACATGGTCTTGAGTACACTTCCTGCTGCATAGACATACCTAATCATTCAGCCTGTCCACCCATCTATCACCTGTATACCTGTGTTTGACTTCACTGACCTCACAGTACTGTATGTGAAAAAGGGGTCATTTTTTTTGTCTGCACCTCCCATGTACCTCTCTATCTTCTTCTTCCTCAATGCCACCATGTTGATCACTCACATTTGGTACATTGCCTTTTTCTTCACCCAAATCAATACTTATCTCTACCTATCAGTGTTCCCTACCCTACCCTTCCACCCATGGTAACCAACAAAGAAAATTTCTTTCCATATATAAATCATTCCTTGACTTTTACAATAAATGACTAATACATTATTTGTCCTTCTATGATAGACTTATTTCACTCAGCATAATGTTCTTCAAGTTCATCCACATTATGCAGTGTTTTGCAGATTCTACATTATTCTTTAGGCTTGCATAGTATTTCTTTGTGTGTATGAACCATACTTTGGTTCTCCAACTCTGTTGATGGACACCTGTTGTTGTTGTTGTTGTTATGTTCTGTCAAGTCAGACAGGACTCATAGCGACCCCTTCTTGGGTTTCTGAGGCAGTATCACTACGGAAGTAGATTGCCCTATCTTCCTTCCAAGGGATGGCTGGTGGGTTTGAGC
>NW_006921863.1:3752381-3762601 GCF_000298275.1 Orycteropus afer afer
CCATTTATAAGACAAACATTCTCTTCCCCATTTAATGTTTTTTGGGCCTTTGTCAAAGATCAGCTGACCGTAGGTCGATGGATCTATTTCTGAGTTCTCAATTCTATTCCATTGGTCTCTTTATCTGTCATTAAACCAATACCAGACAGCTTTGACTACTGTGGCTGTATAGTTGGTTTTGAGATCTGGCAGTGTGAGACCTCCTACTTTGTTCTTCTTCTTCAATAGTGCTTTGCTTATCCGAGGTCTCTTTCCTTTCCAAATAAAGTTAGTGATTGGTTTTTCTATATCATTAAAAAATGTTGATGGGATCTGGATTGGGATTGCATTAAACGTATAGATTGCTTTGGGTAGAATTGACATTTTCACAATGTTCAATCTTCCTATCCACAAGCATGGTATGTTCTTCCATTTATGTAGATCTCTTAAGGTTTCTTGAAGTAGTTTTTATAGTTCTCTTCGTAGAGGTCTTTTGTGTCCCTGGTAAGATTTGTTCCCAGGAATTTTATTTTTTGATAGCTATTATAAATGGTATTGATTTCCTTATTTCTTTTTCAGCAATTTCTTCGCTGGTGTAGAGGAATCCAACTGATTTTTGGATGTTGAGCTTGTATCCTGCCACAATGCTAAATCTCTCAATTACTTTCAGTAGATTTTTGACTGAGTCTGTTTGATTTTCTACATATAAGATCTTATCCTCAACAAATAGAGATAGTTTGACTTCTTCCCTATTAATTTGGATGCCTTTGATTTCCCTTTCTTGCCTTATGGTCCTGGCTATGAATTCTAGTACAATGTTGAATAGAGTGGTGATAGAGGGCATCCTTGTCTGGTTCCTGTTCTCAAGAGGAATGGTTTCAGCCTCTCTCCATTGAGAACAATGTTGGCTGTTAGTTTTGCATAGATGCCCTTTATTATGTTGAGGAGTCCCTTCTATTCCTATTTTGCTGAGAATTTTGATCAGGAATGGGCGTTGGATTTTATCAAAAGACTTTTCTGCAACAATTGATATGATCATGTGGTTCTTTTTCATTTATTTATGTGGTGGATGATGCTGATTGTTTTTCTAATGTTGAACCATCCTTGCATACCTGTATGAACCCCACTTGGTCATAATGAATGACTGTCTTCATATGTTGTTGGAATCTATTGGGTAGGATTTTGTTGAAGATTTTTTCATCTATGTTCATGAGGGATATTTGTCTGTAGTTTTCCTTTTGAGTGATGTCTTTGCCTGATTTTAGTTTCAAGGTTATGTTTGCTTCATAAAATGAATTAGGGAGGATTCCATCTTTTTCTATGTTTTGGAATAGTTTGAGTAGGAAAGGTTTCCGTTCTTCTCTGGATGTTTGGTATTATTCTCTGGTGAAAACACCTGGGCCAGGACTTTTTTTCATTGGTAATTTTTTGATGACCTGTTCAACTTCTTCTTTTGTGATGGATCTGTTCAACTTTTCCACATCAGTCTGTGTTATTTTAGGTAACTGGTGCATTTCTAGAAATCTGTCCATTTCTTCCAGATTTTCAAATTTGTTGGAGTAGTGTTCTTCATAGTATCCTGATACTATCCTTTTTATTTCAGTTGGTTCTGATGTGATGTCACCCATTTCATTTGTTATTCGTGTTATTTGTATTCTGTCTCTCTTTTCCTTTGTTAAATTTTCCAGTGGTTTGCCAATTGCATTAATCTTTTAAAAAAACCCAACTTCTGGTCTTGTTGATTTTTTCTGTTGTCTTTCTATTTTCTGTTTCATTGATTTCTGCTTGAATCTTTATTATTTCCTTCTGGTGACTGTAGGCTTTTCTTGCTGTGCTTTTTCTAATTGGTGGAGATGTTGATCTAGTGTTGATTTTGGCCCTTTCTTCTTTTTTGATGTTTGTATTTATTGCTATAAATTGGCCTCTGATCACTGCTTTTGCTGTGTCCCAAAGATTTTGATATGTTGTGTTTTCATACACATTTTTCAAGGAATTATTCTATTTCACTTTTTCTTTCTTCTGTTACCCAGTCTTTCTTAGGGAGAGTGTTGTCCAGTTTCCATATGTTTACTCTTTTTCCATTGATCTTCCTATTGTTGATTTCCAATTTGATAGCATTGTGATCTGAGAAGATGCTTTGCAGTATTTCCATATTTTTAAATTTATGAAGGCTTGCTTTATGGCCTAACATATGATCTATCATGGACAATGTTCCATGCACACTAGAAAAGAATGTATATTGTGCTGTTTTTGGATGAAGTGCTCTGTAGATGTCTATAAGGCCCAGTTGGTGGATTGTATTGTTTAGCTCTTCTGCATCTTTGTTGAGTTTCTTTCCAGTTGTTCTATCTTTCAAAGAAAGTGGTGTATTAAAGTCTCCCACTATGACTGTGGAGTCATCTATTTGGCTTTTCAACTCTTTTAAAGTCTGATTTATGTATTTGGGGGCTCTTTCATTGGTCCATAAATATTTATTATGGTTATATCTTCTTGTTTAATTGATCCTTTAATCATTATATAATGTCCTTCCTTGTCTCGTATGGTGGTTTTTGTCTTAAAGTCAATTTGATCAGAAATTAATATTGCCACTCCTGCTCTCTTACAGTTGCCATTTGCTTGATATATCTTTTTCCAACCTTTGATTTTTTTTAGTCTATTTTTGTCTTTATCTCTAAGGTGTGTCTCTTGTAGGCAGCATATTGATGGGTTTTGTTTTCTTATCCAATCTGCAACTCTCTGTCTCTTGAGTGGTGCATTTAATCCATTAACATTCAGTGTAATTATTGATAAGTATGAATTGGTTGCTGTCAGTTTGTTATGTGTTTTTTCATGGTGTCCCTGGTTTCTTTGTTCCATATTATTTTCTGTGCTGAGATCATTATGTTTATGGATTGTGTTATCATTTCCTTTGTTGCTGTTGTGATAGTATTTGCTGAATATTTGCACTTGTCTTCTTTTTTATTGTGATGTGAAAGTTTATTATTTTTTCTTTGAGCTTACCCTGTGATTTATAATTTTCTTCTGGAGTTTGGAATAGTCCATTCTGTCTTGCAACTCTCTTAACTTCCTTCCCATTTAGAAGTTTTGTAACTACACATTATTTTCCCTCTTTTTGGTTTGTAGTTGTCCTCATTTGCCAATTAAAGTCTCTGGTTCAATTTACAATTTTGTAAGGTTATTTTACTTTGGATATGTCCATAGCTGTGGTTTCTTGGTTATGTCATCTTGTGTATTAATGGTCAGTTATTGTTTGCTCTTTTTGGTTCTCTGTTCAAAGGAGTCCTTTTCGTATCTCTTGTAAGGTTGGTCTGGTTTTAACATATTCCCTTAGTTTCTGCTTATCTGGAAATCTCCTAATTTCACCATCAGTTTTGAGGGACAATTTTGCTGGGTATATAATTCTTGGTTGAGATTTTTTCTCTTTCAGGGTTTTATTTATACCATCCCATTGCCTTTTCACTTGCATGGTTTCTGCTGAGAAATCAGAGCTTATTCTTACTGGTTGTCCTTTGTAAGTCACTTTTTGTTTTTCCCATGCTGCTTTCATCATTCTATCTTTGTCTTTGGTTTTGATAAGTTTGATGATGATATGCAGTGGTGATTTTCTTTTGTGGTCTATCCTGTTTGGGGTTCGTTGGACTTCCTGAATGGATATATTCTCATCTTTCATCATATCAGGGAAGTTCTTTTCCAACAAATCTTTGAGAATTTTCTCAGTGGTTTTATTTTTCTCTTCCTGTTCTGGAATTCCAATGACATATAAGTTATTCCTTTTAATGTTATCCCACATGATCCTTAGGCTTTCTTCATTTTGTTTTGATCTTTTTTCTGATTGATCCCTTTCCAAAGAAGTATTCAGGTATTTGTCTTCAATCTCATTAATTCTGTCTTCCATTGCATCAATTTTACTCCTTTGCACTTTTAATATGTTATCTATTTCTGAGAAGTTAGTATTAATCTTCTGGATTTCCATCTGTAGATTTTGCATCATTTCTAATTTTTCATTTATTTTGTCATTTTGCTTTTGTATTTTCTTCCAAAATTCTTCTAATTATTTGCTTGTGTTTTCCTTGGTCTGTCTCTTAATCCTTTGAACATACCCAAATATAATTCTTTTTAATTCCTTATCAGGGAGTTCAATGCTGTTTCTTCCTCAAGGATGTGTTCGGGGTATGTATCTTGCTGCCTTGTTTCTACCAATTTATCCTGCTTCTTTGTGTGGACTGTGATGGTCTCTTATCTGTGAGAAAATGTGAAGTTGTTGTATTTATATCTCTGTTAACTGTTTGTGAAGAGCAGCTAAGGGTGAGTCGGGATCTTCTTGGTGGTTGTTTATCATGGACCTGTTGATGGAGAATGAAGTGGTGACTCTCACTCAGTAAGTGAAGCTGCAGCAGGTATGGGTGTAGTTGTGTCATATGGGGACTGTTCCTGTCTCCCACTCAGTTAGACAAAAATAAAAATTGAATAACCATCAAAAACGTAAAAGAAATGGCCAAAAACACACCATGTAATCACACAGGAACAGTAATCAAAAAAGAGAAAAGGGAAAAACACACCACATAAACACACACAAATACCACAATATCTTGGGAGATGGCAATAAGAGAAAAAGTAAGAATTATAATAATGAAGAAAAACATGGGAAAAATGCAAAAAGAAAAACAAGGAATGGGATTACCCATAAGAAAGAAAAAGAAAAAAAATGGAACCAGGATCAGGAAAAAGAAAAAAGCTGAAAACTAGAAGGGAAGAATAAAGAATAATAATAAAAAGGAAAAAGTACTAATAATAGTAGTAGCTTTAAAACACAAAAACAAACTAAAAAAAAAAAAAAAGAAAAAAGGAAAAAAATCTGGAGGGGGGGCAGGGCACCCAGGCTCTATGGGAGACACAGACTGGGATGGAATTCCTGCCATCCAAGAAGGTGGTTGGGAGTGAGGGCTGGCAGCACCTCTGTTCACAAAGAGGGTGAGAGATATAAGCATAACAAAGGGAATGTCACACATTTCCAGTAGTCTATGTGTCGGGGATGTCTTTGTGGTTCCCAGCAAGCAGAGCTTGTTCTTAAGTCCCTGGAATTCTGGAGAACTCTGTTGTTTTAATATCCAAAATGGTCAAGTCTCTTGTAAACATTCAAAATTGCTGTGACACCCGGACAGGCAAAAGTTCGCAACTCAGCCCCCCTTCCTCTTTGCTACTTCCCCTTTTATTCCCCAGCCAGCAGAGCAGTCCTCCATGCAGTCCCTGGCTAGCAGGGCTGATTTTTAGGTTAATTCTTAGGTCCTACCACTACTCGGCAATATCCAAGCTCTCTGTGCCATCAGGATCACTGCCAGATCACAGCTCTGTATGTCTCCCTTTTTGGTATTTTCATACAAATTCTTCTGCTAGTTGGAGTTTAGTCCACTTCTATATCCTTCCCTTCAAAGCTCAAAGGTCCAACATTATCTTCTGTATCCTGTGTAATTGGTTCCCCTTTTCTTTTTGAAGAGGGTCTGTGAATTCTTTCTACCTGTTCCACCATCTTACTGGAACTCCTCTATCTGTAGATTTTGTATCATTTCTAATTTTTCGTTTATTTTGTCATTTTATTCTTTTTTGTCTTTTGAAATTGTTCTAAGGTTTTCTCTGTGTTTTCCTCAACTTAATATTTTCCTTGATCTGTCACTCAATTTGTTGAAGGTATCTAAATATAACTCTTTTGTATTCCTTATTAGGGAGTTCCAGTGTTGCATCTTCCTCAGGGATGTGTTTTGGGGCTTTATCCTTGTCCTTTGTTTCTCCTGCTTTATCTTCGTTCTTTGTGTGGACTGTGATGCTGTTTTCTTCAAGGTACTGTCATGTTTTTGTTTTTATATTTAATTGGTGATTGTATGTTGGAGTGACTTGCCCGCAATTTTTATTTTCTTTGTATATCATCTACATAAGCAAGGCATTGTGCTGTGCTCCTCTGTTTGCTAGTGGGCAGCACTTATATACTCACTGCCTGTCTCCTTTTCTGTTGTCTGACTCTCATATGTCCCTGCCTTCTTTGGCAGATGAAGCCTATTCTTAGGTCCCTGGAATCTGAATGAGAATGCTGCCACTTTTAAATCTAAAGTGGCCACCACTTATAAACAATCAAAATGGCTTCATGCTCTGAACAGCCGAAAGTCCACAGCTCCAGTTGTCTCCCACATTGCTGTTTCCCTTCCTAGTCATAGGCCACCAGCATAGTCATCCCTGAAGCCCTTGGTGATCAGGGCTGATCTTTATGTCAATTCTCAGGTCCCAACACCATTTGGAAATATTCAGGCTGTTGGTCTTAGACTAGCTGACAGTCCACTGCTCTGACTATCTCTGTACTAACTGTTTTTGTTCAGGTTTTTCCACTAGTTGGTACCTAATCCACTGTTGAATACTTCCTTTCTATACTCAGGGCTCCAGGATTATCTTCTGTATCTCTGTCAACTGGTTTCTCTTTTCTTTGTTGAAGAGGATCCATGTAGCTTATCTGCCTATTCCACCATCTTACTGAAAGTCCTAGAACCTTATTCTAAGAAAATAATTTTGAATGTATGAAAAAAGATTCATGTATAAATAAGGTCAGAGAAATTTATCTGTAATAGTGAAACAAGTTAAGCAATCTGAAAACCCAAAATAAGGGTTGGTTTAAGCAAATTTAGTGTTGATTAACAGTAGTTAAAAAAGAATATGTGAAATGAAGTAATATTGTAAGAGAATGCATTGCATATTTATTAAAAAAAAAAAAAAAAAAGAACCTCAATGCTGTGGAGTTGATTCGACTCATAGTGACCCCCTCCTTGGATTTCCAAGGTGGTGTTTCTACAGAAGTAGATTGTCCAATCTTCATTCCAAGGACTGGCTGATGAGTTTGAGTTAGCACTCAAATGTCCTAGGTACTATGCTACCAGAGCTCCCATATATGTGCATATTAAATGTTTAGAGTATTTCACATAAATATTAATAATGGTGATTCATGCATGATTTTTATTCATTTTGTTTTTCTCTATTTTCTAATATTTCCAGGGATGTATTATTTTTATAATATGATATAAACCTTTAACTTATTTTTGAAAGCAGCTCTCCCTTAGAGACCTGACTGCATAAAGCTGAACTGCTGTTTATATTGTGGGGAAAGAGTCTACTATTTTTTTTTTTTTTTTTTGAGAAGTAAGTTTTCCTAATTAAGCAAGCTCTATGAAGGAAATCTTAAAGGTGGTCTTAGAGAAAAGAAATGAAAAACTTTTTTCGACAAACTCTGGGCTTCTTCAAAAGTGTTGTAAATAGCAAGACCAAACTCTCACGTGAAATAAATGGTTAAAAGAAAAATAGTAACCATGAAAGTAAATGTATTTTAAAAGTACCTTAAGTAAGAGAAGGTATCCTCTTGCAGAAAAAAATCGGGTGCATCAATATTAAAAGTTTCCTCTGGTAGATAATCCTTCTCTTTAATTTTTGAGGGGAAAATAAAAAAAGGTCCTACAGATAACCTCATCAGCCTTCATTATATAATTCTATACTGTTTTATAAATATTTTGAATAAGTGTGTACTGTCTTGAAATGTAATATATCTTGTTTTTATTCCTTTTTTTTTACTTAAGCCCTGGCAAAATACTTACTATAACTACATGACATTCTCACAAATCATGATGATTCAAGGCAAAATGTTTTAGACTTTATCTTCAATCCATTATAAGGTGGAGCTAGAGCAAATCTCCCTTATCAGCCCTAACCATAATCCCACCTACATGCTTGTTAAATCAAAATGACTTGAATTTTGAATGTGTAAAAACAATAGCAACATAAAAAGAAAAGAGTGGATTTTCAAAGAAAAAGTAATAGATGCTGGACATGCAAAAACAACAGAGTTTGAAACTAACTTATATCTGCACGTCTTTCCTCCTGTGCTCATGGTTGTTGTTGTTGTTGTTGTGTGCTGTCAAGTCGGACCCGACTCATAGCGACCCTTCCTTGGGTTTCCAAGGCAGTATCACTACGGAAGTAGATTGCCCCATCTTCCTTCCAAGGAGTGGCTGGTGAGTAGACATTGCTAATTGAAAACAGTATTCTTTTCCACTGAACTTGCAGGTGGCCTTTTCTGCACAATATTATAGGCAGCCTCTGCAACATGATCAGAGATATCAAAGGATATATGGGATCAAATTTATTTGCTGTAGACTTAAAGAGTATTACTTGCACAAATATTTGCATTTTAAGTCTTCAAAGTCTTAATTCGAAGTGTTAATGTGGAAGTTGGAGGCACCAATATAAGAATTAAGGAGATATTTTGGGACAAGGAGCATCTTTTCTCTTGCTTTTCAAATCTAGATCATCAGAAACCAGTACAGTAGTTATCTACTGGCACATAGTAGGGTCTTTAAGGAGCTCTGGTGGTGTAGTGGATAAGGCGTCTGTCTGCTAACCAGAAGGACAGTGGTTCAAACCCACAGCTACTCCATGGAAGAAAGATAGGGTGATCTACTTCCCTAAAGATTTACAGCCTCAGAAACACAATGGGTGTTGCTGTGAGTTGGAATTAACTCAATAGCAGTGAGTTTGGCTTTTTTTGGCTTATGGGCACATGTGTGAAGAGTATAGACTTTCCTTGTACTGCCCTAAGAATACAAAAAAGCCTTGGTGATTTCTTCTCTAGGATTATTTTGCTGAAATTTGAAGAGAATAGCAAGGAGAAGATGCACTACTGTTGTTAACTGCTGTAGAGTTGCCCCTATGCACAACCAAACAACATGATGCTAGTTCCTGCTGCATCTTCATGATCAGTTGAAGATCAGACTTTTGTGATTCATAGGGGTTTAATTGGCTGATTTTCAGAAGCAGATTGACAGATCTTTCATCCTAGCCTACCTTAGTCTTGAAGCTCCACTAAAAACTGCCCACCGTGGTCAACTCTGCTGGTATTTGAAATATCAGTGACATAGTTTCCAGCATCAAAGCAACACACAAACCATCATGGTACTACCAACTGACAGGCAGACAATGGAGAAGATTCATAGGACAGTAAAATTCTGTTCTATGCCTAGGGAATATTCAGCCAGCTATTCAGCTCCACCAAGAAAAAAAGTCCAATATCTTATTTTGCTCTAGAACTTTTCAAAACTTTCAGTCCATAGTTTAGTGTTGGCAACTTTGAAATGATAGAATTTGTAGGTAAAATTTATCTTAATCCCTACATACAGCTGATGTTTTTTCAATTCAATAAAAATTTTAAATCACTTAAAACGTGGCTTGAATATATTTCCTAGAAAATTTAAAATAATATTTTTAGTCTCTTTTTTTTTTCCTCCTTGAAAGAAGAACAAGATAACTAATAGTTATTTTATCTCTGGAAAAGCTTGATGTATTATTTACAAATTCTTTTGTAAATAAATGAAATTACACAAAAAAGAAAAATCAAAAGAGCAATGAGATTTTATTATCTCACAAGATTTTTACTGTTGATCTTTAAGTCAGGAATTAATGACTTTATATTAGATGCTAACTGTATTAATTCTCTCTGATTCAGATTCAGTGTCAGTCATGTGAAACTCAACAAAAAAATATTACAGTTTGGGGTGCAGTTTTCCATTTAGCAATCTCAGGAACATTTGAGACAAGGCAGAACATGGAAAGATTGAAGGTTACAGTTCAGATGTTGAAGCTTTGGGTTCACTAATTGAAAGCTCAGTTAAATCAACACAAGGTAATTATAGAAGTTTAGTGACACTGGAGTTTTTGAGTGGTACAGATGGTTAGCATGCTTGGCTGCTAACAGAAAGTTTAGAGTCTACCCAGAGATGCCTCAGAAGCAAGGCCTGATGATCTATTTCTGAAAAATCAGTCATTGAAAACCCCATGGAGCACAGTTCTACTCTGATATGCATGGGATTGCCAGGAGTTGGAGTTGACTCAATGGCAACTGGTCCACTTTATTTATTTGCAGGGTAATTAGAGGATAGTAGTGTAAGTATGAAGGTCCTTAGGTGGTGTAAATGGTTTGACCTCAACTGGTAACCCAAGGATGGTTATTTGAACCCACCTAATGGTACAGCTCGCCTTTTTTCCCAAATGATTTTGAGTTTTGTTCCACATTGTTCTCCCTCTCTATCCAGGATCTCCCACATCAATCCCCTTTGAGTGGTTGACAGTGGTAGCCAGGCACTGTCTAGTTTTTCTGGTCTCATTGTCATATAAGCTGCAGATTGCATGGTGTACCCATCGCCAGGACTAATTGTTTC
>NW_006921863.1:3764246-3771622 GCF_000298275.1 Orycteropus afer afer
AGAAGGCTGGCGGTTCAAACCCACCAGCCACTCCTCGGAAGGAAGATGGGGCAATCTACTTCCATAGTGATACTGCCTTGGAAACCCAAGGAGGGGTAGCTATGAGTCGGATGCGACTCGACGGCATATAACAACAACAACAATGGTACAGCTAAAGGAGCTAAAGGAACTCTGGTGGTATAGTGGTTAAGGCATTTAGGAATTAACCAAAATGTTGGTGGTTCAAATCCACCAGCTGCTCTGTAGAAGAAAGATGAAGTAGTCTGCTTCCGAAACCCAATGGGGGTTGCTATGAGTCAGAATTGACTCAACGGTGGTGAGTTTTGTTTGTTTTTTTGGAATGGCACAGCAGAAGAAAAGATTTCTTCTGGTAAGAGTACAGCCAAGAAAGCCCTGTGGAGCAGTTCTACTCTGTAACATGTGGGGTTGCTATGAGTTGGAATGCATTTGATGGCAACCAAATAATAATGTAAGTATAAGCAGTACTAGAAGAAAGTATTCAAATGATAATAATGAGTCAGTCATCTTGCTAACAGATAAATGCTGCTTGAACATACAGGGAAAAAAAAATTAGGTTGCTTTTGTTTCTTTCCCTCTCTACTGAGACTTAAATGAAACGTAAATAGTTCTTACATTTTGATGGTGAAGACACCTGAATCAATTTATTTTCAAGAAAAGGGCTAGTGAGACCACTCCTTAAATTTTACCTGGAAGGAGTTACACATTTCTATTATTCCCTGTTTCCAATTGTGTCCACTATAATTTTATTTTCTGCAGTTTTGACTGAGGACTCCATATTTTCCTCATTGCATTCGTTCAAGTTATTTCCAAGAAAATTATACCATTAATTTAATTAGAAAGATTATTTATTTGTATTTAACTTATAAAAAATATATGTTGGAAAATGCTTATAGAGTATTATTTCTGTAACTTAAGTAAAACAACCCCTGTTGCTAATAAATATAACTAGGAAAGAGAGAAAACTCCTGGGATTCATCATATGTAGCATATAGTCAAGCTATTGTAAAAGCTATCATTTATTATATGTGACCATATTTATATTTTCAATATTTGTGTTGTCCAGAAGGATTTGCAAAAGAATGGTAAAGGAAGCCAATAACCATTAATATAACTAGATAAGTTCCTTGTAGAAAAGCAGAGAAGGCTACAGGAACATTTTATGCTAAATTTTCTAGGAATCGTAGAGAGCTCTGGATAACTGGGTTTTAGCCAATTTTTTTGACAGCCTATAAATAATTTGATGTATACCACAGGAACTTTGGAAAAGTTAAGATGAGTTTTCCTTTAGAGACCTGACTGCATAAAGCTGAACTGCTGATTATAATATAGAAAATAGTCTACTGCTTTTCCTATTTCAATCACTTCAAAAAGTTTCCCTGTTCCAAGGTTTGCACCCTAACACTGAGTATGGGACTAAACATGAGGCCTCTTTTGTATACTTTAACCAACTTTCATAACTTAACTTGGCTTTTAGAATTGTTGGAAATTAAAGGGAAACTAGTTAAAGTTTGCAATAAACTTTAAACCAAACTCACTGACATCAAGTCGGATCCAACTCATAGCAACCCCTCCTTGGGTTTTCAAAGTGGTGTCTCTACAGACGTAGATTGCCCAATTTTCCTTCCAAGGAGTGGCTGGTGGGTTTGAACCACTAGCCTTCTGGTTAGTAGTCAAATGATTTAGGCATTACGCTATCAGAGCTCCTAAACTTTGCAATGTTGTTGTTGTGTGCCGTCGAGTCAGACCCGATTCATAGCGACCCCCTTTGGGTTTCCGAGGCAGTTTCACTATGGAAGTAGATCCAGCCCAACCAATATTTTCATTATCCAATAGAATTTGATATAACGCTACCCATACTTCAGTTAGCTCTTATTTCTCCTACCCTCAACCTGCTTTCCACACTTCTACCCAGCCTCGCCCCCAGTCTCCACACTCAAAAAATGTTCAGGGCAAGTCTGAAAACTATTTATAAAATGATTACATTTTCTTTATCTCTGTCTACACATGCAATGTGAAGTGAAGAATTACCCCAATTATCACATTCTTTGTGGCAAATCACTATGTTGGGCTAATTAGTAATTTTATTTTGCTTCAATGTGTGAATTTAAGTGTTCAAATGAAATTGTTGGCTGAGAAAATCTTCTGGACAATTGTGTAGGATGTGATCATCAAGAGGACAATAGAGTTTGTTTAGTGTTTCCCAAACTTTGTACATAAATCCACATATGCTACATGCTGGGGTGAAGTAGATAAAGCAGATAAAGCGTATGGAGATTAAATAAACTGGAAATATATTGGGAAAATATACACATTTGTACACTGACAAAACTGATGTGATCAGTCTTGTACTAAATAAACCCAATTGCTTTTGTCTAACATAACCTTTATTAAATTTATTTGAAAAGTGTGCCCCCTTTTTTTTCTCACATAAAAACTACATTCTGAAGAACTAACATTTTCTCAAACAAAAAAATTTGAGATAAGCTAATCTGCACAAAGCCCTCATTTTACAGATGCTGAAACTGAGTCTGTGGATATTAAATTGCATGCTCAAGATCCCATAGTTAATTAGTGGCTTAGCTGGGCCTAAAGGGCTCATAGGGTTCTAAGCTTTAGTATGCTGTACTTGACCTGTTTTCTTTATTTCTAGTGCTCAAATTCAGCAGATAATTTGGTAACACTAATTTTTTAAGCTTTTTTAAAATTGAAGTGCAATTTAAATAAATTTTATTCTTTTTAGTGTGCAGTTCTATGAGTTTTAAAACTACCACTGCAATTAAGAATTCTATTTATTTATTTTAAAATTACATAATTTTTTAAAAATGTGTGTTAGAATACATTTTAAAATAATTTCAATACGTATGTTATGAATTGAATTGTGTCCCTCTAAAATATGTGCTGTAAATTGTTGTTGTTATGTGCGTCGAGTTGGACCTGACTCATAGCATCCCTCCTTGGGTTGCCCAGGCAGTATCATTACAGAAGTAGATTGCCCAACTTTCCTTCTGAGGAGTGGCTGGTGGGTTTGAACCACCAGCCTTCTGGTTAGCAGTCAAGTGCCTTAGGCACTATGCTACCAGACCCCTATACCTGTGGACATGAAAGCTGGACAATAAATAAGGAAGACCAAAGAAGAGATGATGCTTTTGAGTTGTGGTATTGGTTAAGAATACTGAAAATACCATGGACTCCCAGAGGAGTGAACAAATCTGTCCTGGAAGACGTGCAGCTGGAATGATCCTTGGAAGCAAAATGGCCAGACTTTTTTTCACCTACCTTGCTTATGTTGTTAGAAAGGACCATTCTCTGGAGAAAGATATCTGTTTGTTAAAGTAGATGGTCAGTGAAGAAAGAGAAAAACCTCAATGAGATGGATTGACAAAGTGGCTTCAATGATGGGCTCAAGCATAGCAAGGGTTGTGCACAGGACCAGGCAATGTTTTGTTCTGTTGTACATGGAGTTGCTAAGAACAAAAAAACCAATCAAAAAGCTGCAGTTAACTAACAATAACAAATACCTGTGTATGTCATTCCATTTCGGAACAGTTTTCTTTGTTAGTTAATGAGGCCATATCAGTGTAAGGTGTGTCTTAAGCCAATCACTTTTTACTTATAAAAGGAACATATTAAGCACGGAAGAAAACAAGCAAGAATGGAAGAAAGATAGATGCCAGGTGGAGATCTCTAAGAAACCAAGAAAAAGAACCGAAAAGGGACAAACATCTTTCAAAGCCAGCAGAGAGAGTCTTGCCCTAGGGACAGTGTTCTGAATTTGTACTTCTAGCCACCTAAACTGTGAGAAAATTTCTGTTCATTGAAATCATCCACTTGTGGTACTTCTGCTATAGTTGTTATGTGCTGTTGAGTCATCTCCAACTCATAGCAACCCCTCCTTGGGTTTCCGAGACAGTATCACTACAGAAGTAGATTGCCCAGTCTTCCTTCTGATGAGTGGCTGGTGGGTTTGAACTGCCAAACTTCTGGTTAGCACTCAAGTGCCTCAGGCACTATGCCACCAGAGCTCCATCTGTTATGGTAGCAGTAAGAAAATAAGACAATATATTTACAAACTAAGACAATATATTTATTTAAAATCTAGTTAAAATGAGTATTCTAGGCAGACTCAATCAATGCAGTTTAATGTATAAACATAAAAAATACCAGTATGTAGAAGCATTATATTGAGAAAAAGAAATGACAAACCATCAGGCAAACACAAAGCTGTCCTGCAAGGAGAACATACATTCTGAGGAATTACAATTTGGGCTCTCCCTTCAAACTAACAGGGCTGTGCATAAACATCTAAAGGGGAGGAAAGTCAGAGAACAAGAAGTAACCTTGAGTACACCAATGTGCAAAGGCTTGAATTAGAAAACCAAAAAGGAAGAACACACTCAGATTAAATAAATGAGGGAAAAATTCAAGCCTCAAGTCACAATATTGAAGGATTCTATGTCCAAAATATTGAACAATGGAGGAATCGTCAAAAGAAGATGAAGGAATACACAGAGTCACAGTAAAAGGATTGGTCGATATTCAACCATTTCAGGAGGTAGCATATGATAAGAAATCAATGATACTGAAGGAAAAAGTCCATGATGCATTGAAGGAATTGGTGAAAAACAAGGATCCAGAAATTGATAGAATACTCATTGAAATGTTTCAAAAAATGGATGCAGCCATCTAGATGCAATGATGGGTCTCTCCTCATCCAGAACTAAGAAGAATGAAGAAAACCAAAAATCATGGAAACAATTAGTTCTAGTGACTGGTAAACTATCCAACCTGCAGCCTATATGACTATGAGACCAGAGGAACTAGATGGTGCCCGGCTACCACTGTCATCCACTTGGAAGGGGATCTATGTAGGAGATCCTTGATAGAGTGGGAGAGCAATGTGGAACAAAAGTCAACATCATTTGGAGAAAAAAAAAAAAAAGGGTGGGGGACCAATAGAGTCTGGTGGAATCACTGAGACTATGGCCCCGAGCTGCCCTTCAGGTCTGGAATTGAACCCACACCTGTGGTTTCCAGCCAAACCAAAGACAGACATATGAGTTGAACATTTACCTGAGGTAGATACACTCCTTGGAGAGAACAATCATGGGAGAAAGAAGGGATGCTTATGCACAGCAAGACAGCTCAGGGGGCAGGAGTGCATGGAGGGATGGACCCTGGGAAGAGGTAACTATTGGGAGGAAGTGGGAGGGGAGCTGTTGCATTGTGGTAAGTTGTGGTCAATGTCATGAGACAAAGTGTATGTGAACTGATGTATGGAAAGTGAATTTGCTCTGTAAATCTTCACCCAAATCACACACACACACACAAAAAAGGTGCAGCACTGGAGGTGCACACTCATTTATGCCAAGAAATATAGAAAACAGCTACCTGGCCAACTGTCTGGAAGAGACACATGCTGTTGTTATTAGGTGTCATCAATTTGGCTCCGATTCATAGCAACACTATGTACAACAAAATGAAACACTGCCCAGTCCTGCACTAGCCTCACAATCACCGCTATACCTGAGTCCATCCGTGTAACCACTGTGTCAATCCATTGCATCGAGAGCCTTCCTCTTTTTCATTGACCCTCCACTTTACCAAGCAAAATATCCTTCTCCAGGGTATGGCCACTTCTGACAACTTGACCAAAGTAGATGAGATAAAGTCTGGCCATTCTCCCTTTCAAGGAGCATTCTGACTACTCTTCCTTCAGAACAGATCTGTTCTTCTGGCAGTCCATGATACCTTCAACATTCTTCACCAGCACCACAACTCAAAAGCATCAACTCTTCTTTGGTCTTCCTTATTCATTGTCCAGCTTTCACAAGTATATAAGGCAATTGAAAATACCATGACTTGGGTTAGGTGCACCTTAGTCTTCAAAGAGACATCTTTGCTCTTCAGCACTTTAAAGTGGTCTTTTGCAGCAGATTTGCCCAGTGCAATACATCATCTGATATCTTGACTGCTACTTCCATTGGTGTTGACTGTGGAATCAAGTAACATGAAATCTTTGAGAACTTCAATCTTTTCTCCATTTATTGTGATGCTTCTTATTAGTCCAGTTGTGAGGATTTTTGTTTTATGTTCAAGTGTGATCCATACTGATGACTGTATGTAGTCTTTAGTCTTCATCATTAAGAGCTTCAAGTCATGTCCACTTTCAGCAAGCAAGGTAATGTTATCTGCATATCACAGGTTGTTAATTAGTCTTCCTCCAATGCTGATGCTGACTCCTTCTTCATATTGTCCAGATTCTCAGATTATTTAACCAGCATACAAATTGAATAAGTATGGTGAAAGGGTACAATCTGACCCACCCCCTTCCTGATTTTAAACCACGGAGTATCCCCTTGTTCTGTTTGAGTGACAGCCTCCTGGTCTATGCACAGGTTCCTTATGAGCACAATTAAGTGTTCTGGAATTCCCATTCTTCTAGATGTTATCCATAACTTACTATGATCTGCACAGTCAAATGCTTTTTCGTAGTCAATAAAACATAAGTAAACATCTTTCTGGTATTTTTTGCTTTCAGCCAAGATCCATCTGACATCAGCAATGACGTTCTTCATTTCATGCCCTCTCCTAAATCCAGCTTGCATTTCTGAAAGTTCCCTGTCAAGTGTTCCTGTTGCAACCGTTTTTGAATTATCTTTAGCAAAATATTACTTGTGTGTGATATTAATGTTATTGCTTGATAATTTCCTCATTCTGTTGGCTCACCTTTCTTTAGAATGGATACAAATATCTAACTATTCCAGTCAGTTGTCTAGGTAGCTGTCTTCCAATTTCTTGGCACAGATGAGTAAATTCCTCTAGTGTGACATCTGTTTGCTGAAACATCTCAAAGGATATTACATCAATTCCTGGAGGCTTGTTTTTTGCCAATTCCTTCAGTGCAGGTTGGAATTCTTCCTTTAGTACAACTGGTTTTTGGTTATATGCCACCTCCCAAAATAGAGTAATATCTACCAATTGTTTTTGGTACTGTGACTCTGTGTATTCCTTCCATTTTCTTTTGATTTTTGCATCATTCAATATTTTGCCTATAGAATCTTTCAATAGTGCAACTCAAGACTTGATTTTTTTCTTCCATTCTTTCAGCATGAGAAATGCTGAGTGTGTTCTTCCCTTTTGGTTTTCTAACTCCAGGTCTTCACACATTTCATTATAATAATTCACTTTGTCTTCTTGAGTTGCCCTTTGAAATCTTCTGTTTAGCTCTTTTATCTTGTCATTTCTTCCATTTGCTTTAGCCACTCTTCATTCAAGAACAAGTTTCATAGTCTCTTCTGACATCCATTTTGGTCTTTTCTTCTTTTCCTGTCTTTTTAGTGACTTTTTGCTTTCTT
>NW_006921863.1:3772027-3773590 GCF_000298275.1 Orycteropus afer afer
CAAGGCCATATTTTCCCACAACTGGTGAGTCTTATTTGTTTCCATCTTTTGCATTCCAATCACCGGTAATAATCAGTTCATCATGATTGCATGTTTGGTCAACTTTAGACTGCAGAAGTTGGCAAACTCTTCAATTTCCTCATCTTTGGCTTTGGTGGTTGGTACATAAATTTGAATAATAGTATTAACTGGTCTTCCTTGTAGACATATGGATATTATCCTATCACTGACAGCATTGGACAGATCTTAAAACATTCTTTGTGACTCTGAATGCCACACCATTCCTCTTCAATTGTCATTCCCAGCATAGTAGATAATATAGTTGTTTGATTCAAAATGGCTAAAACCTGTCCATTTCAGCTAACTAATGCTTAGGATATCAATATTTTTGCATTCTGTTTCATTTTTGACAACTTCCAATTTTTTAGATTCATAGTTCATAATTCCATATTTCAGTTATTAGTGGTTGTTTGCCTCTGTTTCTTCCAATTTTGAGTTGTGCCACATCAGCAATGGAGGTCTCAAAAGCTTTACTCTATCCACATCATTAAGGTTGAGTCTACTTTGAGAAGGCAGCTGTTCTTCAGTCATATTTTGAGTGCCTTCTGACCTGAGGGTCTCATCTTCTGGCACTATATTGGACAACATTTCAGGGCTATTCATAAAATTTTCCAGTTACATCAGACAGTGTTTCACTGCTATTCATGAGGTTTTCACTAGCCAATACTTTGAGAAGTGGATGGCCCCTTCCTTCTTCTAAGTCTGTCTTAGCCTGGAAGCCTTGCTGAAACCTGTCTACCATGGGTGACCCTGCTAGAATTTGAAATACCAGTGACATAGCCTCCAGCCTACAACAACACACAAACTACCCCGTTCGACAAACTGACAGACGAGTGGTGGAAGAGAAATATGCGTGTGCCCATTCTAAAGAAAAAAAGTGATTGAATCTAATGCAGAAATTATCAAATAAAGTCATTAATATCAAATGCAAGTAAAATTTTGCTGAAAATAATTCAAAACATGTTTATAGAAGTATATTGACAAGGAGCCACCAGAAATTCCATCTGGATTTGAAGGAGGGCATGCATTGAGGGATATCATTGCTGGTGTCAGATGGATCTTGGTGGAAAGCAAAGAACCAGAAACATATTTACCTGTTTTAAAGACTGTGCAAAGGCATTTGACAGTGTGGATCATAACAAAATATGGATAACATTATGAAGAAAAGGAATTCCAGAACACTAAGTTATGGTCATGAGGAAACTCTGCATAGATCTTAAGGCAGTTGTTTGAATAGAACAAGGGAATAGCACATGGTTTAAAATCAGTAAGGGGAGTGTGTTAAGGTTGTATCCTTTCAGCATACTTATCCAATCTGAATCTGTGCTAGTAATCCAAGAAGCTGACTGTATGAAGAAGAACATGGCATCAGGATTGGAGGAAGACTGATTAACAATCTGCAATAAACAGATGACACAATCTTACTTACCAAAAGTGAAGATGACTTGAAGCACCTATGGATGAACATCAAAGATTACATCCCTTCACTATGGATTACACTTC
>NW_006921863.1:3774722-3778701 GCF_000298275.1 Orycteropus afer afer
TTTTAACATAATAATAATAAAAAAGAAATAAACTTGAGAGTACAGTCCTGGGAAAAGAGACCCAAAAGGATGCTAAATTCAAGGAATGGTCATTTCTCATTTGAACTGTAGTTCTTTCAACTCACCCCATGATTTTTCTTTCTCCACCTTACTCTTGTTCTTTTCATGTTCCATTCCTAAGCCTGATACAAAATTCTCTGCTCTTTCTCTCTCTAGTTTTTTTTTCCCCTTTGTGTCTCCATGATATATATTATTCAGTGCTGAGCTAAAATCATTATGCTTTGTTAAATACCAGCTATTGGAAGCCCCTTGAAATCATTCAGTTTTCAGAATAGAACTCCTATCTTAAGTTTCATATCATAAGTATGTTTATGCTACTTGATTATAGTTTCTAAGTGAATTCTATCTTTTAAATGTCATGTCCATTTTTGTTTCTGAGGCAAAATGGGCTCTGGTCCAAACGAGCAAGGTTCACTTGTATGAACTTCATTCTTTTTGTCCAGACTTTCTTTACTGTTCTTGAACATTTCAGAGTAATTGGGTTGGAGAGCAGACCTTAGGCAGGACTTCCCTTTGTAGATGCCACCCCCGGGGTGGTAACACATCCTATTTGCCCTAACTCTGGCCTGGCCTGTCTGTGTCACAGAACAACCAGCTTTAACCATGCTGAGTGGAAACAAGAAATAGAAACTCCTTGGGTTGGGAGAGTACTCCTGCTGTGCAGGTACTTTTTTATCCAACTTTAACATGAAAAGAACTTGGTAGAAAAGAAAACATGAAGCTCTAGAAAAGAACAACAATAGCCATGTGTAGGCAAAATCAGAGTGAGTTGTGTATTCCAACTCTCCATGGGGATTACGCTGGGGAGAGAGGAGGCTGCTGGGCCTCTTCTAGTCGGTCAGATGGCTGCGCAAAAAAGTAAAACCCTAGTGTAATCTGTCTGTTCCTCATGTGCTGTTGAGCCCCGACTCCTGTCCTCTGCTCCAGCTGGAGCCCACATGGAAACAAAAGCACAATGATGTCTGTGAATTCAATCCTGAAATCTCTGTCTACAGGAAGACATGGTCCTAGAATGGCAAAGATGTGAGAGCTCTTTAAATCAGCAGGAAAGGCAGATCGCCCAATGAGCTCCTGCTACATATCCAATACTGCAAAGTAATTTATATGCTTTATTTCATTTAATATCTACAACGACCTCATGAGATAAAGACTGTAGTAGATTCCCATTTTATGGTATTGTAAACTGAGGTTCAAAGAGGTTAAGTAACTTTCTCAAGCTCCAAATTTAGAGACAAAAATGGGATTTGAATCTAAGTCTGCTTGGCTCCAAATCATATACTTTCAAAAGGTTTACTGCCTTACAAGCTAATGAGGCAAAAGGAACTAACTTTTGGTCTATACTTTTTTCTTTACTTCATATAACTTCAGAAGCCACTCATCGGAAGGAAGGTTGGGCAATCTACTTCCGTAGTGCTACCGCCTTGGAAACCCAAGGAGGGATGGCTGTGAGTAGGGTCCGACTTCATGGCACATAACAACAACATGTAACCTCAAAGGGGAACAAATATTTTGACTATCTAAAGGATCCTGGACAACTTGTTCTTGTCTTTAAGATGGTGAATGCTTTAGTCTGACTGTTTATCATAAGACAGTTCTAGATAAGTTCATAAAAAATTGATGATGGTATATACATATGTTATACTTGTTGGATGGTAATGACCAATATATTTAGCTAGAGAGTAAAAACAGTTAATCCAGGAACAAAAATAAACTTGAAAAGTTTACGTGGAAAATTCACCTCTCACCCATTTTTTCAATAGTCAGGAGAGGGTTCTATGGATTGCCCTGTTAATTTCTTCAGTTCATTAATTAATTGCCTTATGCAGATGCAGGAGCTCTGGTAGCATAGTGCCTAAGGCATTTGACTGCTAACCAGAATGCTGGCGGTTCAAGCCCACCAGCCACTCCTCAGATGGAAGATGGGGCAATCAACTTCCATAGTGATACTGCCTCAGAAACCCAAGGAGAGGTCGCTATGAGTCAGGTCTAACTCGACGGCACATAACAACAACAACAACATGCAGATGCAATCTTGTAAAAAAGAAATGAAAAGATGCCTCCAATGGTATAGTAAATATAACATGTTTCAAATGACTTGAAAACTGTGTCTACACAAAAACCTGCATGTGAATGTTTACAGCAACCATAATCATAATTGTGAATGAATAAACAAATTGTGGTACCATAAAATGGAGTATTATCAGTGATAAAAATAAGTGAGCTGCCAAGCTTCATAAAGACTTGGAGGAAATTTAAATACATGTTGTTGTTGTTATGTGCCATTGAGTCAGACCTGACTCACAGCGACTCCTCCTTGGGTTTCCGAGGCGCTATCACTATGGAAGTAGATTGTCCAACCTTCTTCTGAGGAGTGGCTGGTGGGTTTCAACTGCCAGCCTTCTGGTTAGCAGTCAAGTGCCTTAGGTTCTACCCTACCAGAGCTCCTATTTAAATGCATACTTCTAAATAAAATAGAAGGAACTCTGGTGACATAGTGCTTAAAGCATTTGTCTACTAACCAAAAGGTTGGCTGTTTGAAACCAGCTACTCTGTGAGAGAAAGATGAGACAGTCTGCTTCTGTAAAGATTTGCAGCCTTAGAAACCCTATGGGGAAGCACAACTGTGTCCTATAGCATTGCTGTGAGTTGGAATCAACTGGATGGCAGTGAGTTTTATAAGTAAAAGAAACCAATCTGAAAAAACCTTATATTTTATAATTATATAGTAAGTATACTATATAATTCCAACTATATGACATCCTGGAAAAGGTAAAACTATAGAGACAGTAAAAAGGTCAGTGGTTACCAGGAGTTAAGGGAAAGAGAGGGAGAGATGAATGGGTGAAGCAACAGGGCATTTTCAGGACAGTGAAATTATTCTGTATGATAATGTAATGGTAGGCACATGGTATGCATTTGTCAAAATCCATAAAACTACATAACATAGAGTGAATTCTAAGGTAGACCATCGACTTTGGTTAACTATAGTGTTTCAATATTGGTTCATCAATTGCAAAAAAAGTATCACACTAATGAAAGAGGTTAATAATAGTAGAAACTATGTACAAAGAGGAAAGGGAGTATATAAGAACTCTATGCGCTTTCAGCACAATCTTTCTGTAAACCTAAACTGCTCTAAAAAATAAAGTATAAATATGTTGTGTCATGTTTTACAAGATACAATCAGTTAATCCATTGCCATAAAGGAAACCACCAGAGGATTTAGCACTCATTTAGTTTAGTCAACAGAAGCTTTCTGTGCTCTCAATCTTCTCACGGGCCTAATGTTCATGAACATACTTGTTTTGAGCATTTCATGTGGGATGCAGAATTCAGATTTCTCTGCAAACTGATACTGTTTTGTAAGATAGATATTAATACATCATTGACTAATAAATATAGGCAGCCCCTGGGTTCAAAGAAGACCCATTCGTAAGTGTGTTTTTAAGAATTTGTGGGTAAGTTGGAACAGGTGCATACATGTCTTATTTAGCCTTAGTTTAGAGCAAGAAAAGGCTCAAAGATTTTCAATGATTTAAAAGCTGCATGGGCAACAAGAGAATATGCTTTTCATGAAGAATTTGGGAGCAGGGCTTGGTTCAGTCATTCAAAGTGAAGGAATATTTACATACCATCAAGGGGCAAATATGAGTTATGTGTAAGTCGTTGTTGTGTGCTGTTGAGTCATCCCTGACTCGTAGAGACGTTATGTACAACAGAACAAAACACTACCTGGTCCTGTGCCAGCCTCATGATTCCTACTATTATACCTGAGCCCATCACTGCAGCCATGGTGTCAATCCATCTCATTGAGGCCCTTCCCTTTTTTTGTTGCCCTCCACCTTACCAAGTATGACATCTTTCTCCAGAGAATGGTCCTTTCTGGCAACATGACCAAAATGTTGTTGTTGTTGTTGTT